>NC_143028.1:1215000-1512500 GCF_057628025.1 Oncorhynchus mykiss
ACAAGTTCTCATTTACAATTGCGACCTGGCCAAGATAAAGCAAAGCAGTTCGACACATACAACAACACAGAGTTACACATGGAGTAAAACAAACATACAGTCAATAATACAGTATAAACAAGTCTATATACAATGTGAGCAAATGAGGTGAGAAGGGAGGTAAAGGCAAAAAAGGCCATGGTGGCAAAGTAAATACAATATAGCAAGTAAAACACTGGAATGGTAGATTTGCAATGGAAGAATGTGCAAAGTAGAAATAAAAATAATGGGGTGCAAAGGAGCAAAATAAATAAATTAAATAAATAAATACAGTAGGGAAAGAGGTAGTTGTTTGGGCTAAATTATAGGTGGGCTATGTACAGGTGCAGTAATCTGTGAACTGCTCTGACAGTTGGTGCTTAAAGCTAGTGAAGGAGATAAGTGTTTCCAGTTTCAGATACTTTTTTATGTTCGTTCCAGTCATTGGCAGCAGAGAACTGGAAGGAGAGGCGGCCAAAGGAAGAATTGGTTTTGGGGGTGACCAGAGAGATATACCTGCTGGAGCGCGTGGTACAGGTGGGTGATGCTATGGTGACCAGCGAGCTGAGATAAGGGGGGACTTTACCTAGCAGGGTCTTGTAGATGACATGGAGCCAGTGGGTTTGGCGACGAGTATGAAGCGAGGGCCAGCCAATGAGAGCATACAGGTCGCAATGGTGGGTAGTATATGGGGCTTTGGTGACAAAATGGATGGCACTGTGATAGACTGCATCCAATTTGTTGAGTAGGGTATTGGAGGCTATTTTGTAAATGACATCGCCGAAGTCGAGGATTGGTAGGATGGTCAGTTTTACAAGGGTATGTTTGGCAGCATGAGTGAAGGATGCTTTGTTGCGAAATAGGAAGCCAATTCTAGATTTAACTTTGGATTGGAGATGTTTGATGTGGGTCTGGAAGGAGAGTTTACAGTCTAACCAGACACCTAGGTATTTGTAGTTGTCCACGTATTCTAAGTCAGAGCCGTCCAGAGCAGTGATGTTGGACAGGCGGGCAGGTGCAGGCAGCGATCGGTTGAAGAGCATGCATTTAGTTTTACTTGTATTTAAGAGCAATTGGAGGCTACGGAAGGAGAGTTGTATGGCATTGAAGTTTGCCTGGAGGGTTGTTAACACAGTGTCAAAAGAAGGGCCAGAAGTATACAGAATGGTGTCGTCTGCATAGAGGTGGATCAGAGACTCACCAGCAGCAAGAGCGACCTCATTGATGTATACAGAGAAAAGAGTCGGTTCAAGAATTGAACCCTGTGGCACCCCCATAGAGACTGCCAGAGGTCCGGACAACAGACAGACACACTGAACTCTATCAGAGAAGTAGTTGGTGAACCAGGCAAGGCAATCATTTGAGAAACCAAGGCTGTCGAGTCTGCCGATGAGGATGTGGGGATTGACAGAGTCAAAAGCCTTGGCCAGATTAATGAATACGGCTGCACAGTATTGTTTCTTATCGATGGCGGTTATGATATCGTTTAGGACCTTGAGCGTGGCTGAGGTGCACCCATGACCAGCTCTGAAACCAGATTGCATAGCAGAGAGGGTATGGTGAGATTTGAAATGGTCGGTAATCTGTTTGTTGACTTGGCTTTCGAAGACCTTAGAAAGGCAGGGCAGGATAGATATAGGTCTGTAGCATTTTGGGTCAAGAGTGTCCCCCCCTTTGAAGAGGGGGATGACCGCAGCTGCTTTCCAATCTATGGGAATCTCAGATGACACGAAAGAGAGGTTGAATAGGCTAGTAATAGGGGTGGCAACAATTTCGGCGGATAATTTTAGAAAGAAAGGGTCCAGATTGTCTAGCCCGGCTGATTTGTAAGGGTCCAGATTTTGCAGCTCTTTCAGAACATCAGCTGACTGGATTTGGGAGAAGGAGAAATGGGGAAGGCTTGGGCGGGTTGCTGTGGGGGGTGCAGTGCTGTTGCCCGGGGTAGGGGTAGCCAGGTGGAAAGCATGGCCAGCGTAGAAAAATGCTTATTGAAATTCTCAATTATAGTGGATTTATCAGTGGTGACAGTGTTTCCTATCTTCAGTGCTGTGGGCAACTGGGAGGAGGTGTTCTCATGGACTTTACAGTGTCCCATAACTTTTTTGAGTTAGTGTTGCAGGAAGCAAATTTCTGCTTGAAAAAGCTAGCCTTGGCTTTTCTAACTGCCTGTGTATATTGGTTTCTAGCTTCCCTGAAAAGCTGCATATCACGGGGGCTGTTCGATACTAATGCAGAATGTTTTTGTATTTTGTGTTGGTTAAGAGCAATCAGGTCTGGGAAGAACCGAGGGCAATATCTGTTAGTACATCTAATTGCAGAATGTTTTTGTTTTTGTGTTGGTTAAGAGCAGTCAGGTCTGGGAAGAACCGAGGGCTATATCTGTTAGTACATCTAATTGTTGTATAAGATGAATGAGTGAGTCTGATACTGTTTACACAATGTTACGATGTGATTTTGGACTGTTTAATGAAGGAAAACTCAAAAAGGAATTGGATTTGAACTAAATCAGAGGACCGCCCCTGAGCCCAGTTAGGGTCAGACCTCCTGGTACAGCCCTTTTCTGCCATTCCGAATAAAACCCCCACTCGGGTTTTTGATCAGCAGACCGAATTACGAGATGGCTAAAGGTTGCAGACCATGTTTTTCTCCATTAGGAGGACAAAGGTTGTAGACCATGTTTTTCTCCATCAGGAGGACAAAGGTTGTAGACCATTGCTGAATCTTTTAACCATACCACGTGGATAAACTCTTAGACTATCGATACCAACAGAATAAGAACAAGTCTTTGATATTAATTACTAGTCTGTAGCTAGGAATTCGGTATCATTGAACGTGAAGAACGACAACCACCAAAACATCCATTCTATAACGAATGTCACTCTGAACAATCCCCTCTAACCACAACCTAGAGAGAGAGAGAGAGAGACGGACAATTCTACAAAAGAAATGTACTTTTCACCAGCGATCAAGACGACACACTGAGCGTAAATATATATATTGATTACAATTGTTCCCGAATGAATGAGCGTTTATGTGTAAAGGATTATAATTTCAATTGTTATAATTATCACTTTGTAGTGACTTCTTAGTCGACCCCCACTTCCCCTTTTGTCTAACAAGCCGCCATGCCGGTTTAGCCCACTAGGGCACATTCTCATTTCATTTCATTTACCTTGTTTGTTTATGCATTTCTGTGAATTACTTAGTTAGTAATAAATAAATTATTTAAGACAATTGATGTATGGATGACTCATAGTGAAGACTGGGTTCGTGCAGATAACCAACAATTTACGACGTTTGGAATGAGACTAACGTGAGGTAAAGTAAATAATTAATTAGAAGACTAATTGATCAGATAAAATATCTGAAAAGTTATTTTAGGAAATGATAACTTTGTAATCTGAATATTTTTCCTTGGTTGACTTCCTTGACTTCCTAGTTAATTAGTTACGTGATTAATCAGTTGATCGCGTAATAACTCATTACAGAGAATCTTTGATAAAAAACTATCAGTCTTCAGTTAATGATAGTAAAGACACGATACAGCCTTGTCTATTGTAAACTCTAATAGCCTTGTCTATTGTAAACTCTAATAGCCTTGTCTATTGTAAACTCTAATAGCCTTGTCTATTGTAAACTCTAATAGCCTTGTCTATTGTAAACTCTAATAGCCTTGTCTATTGTAAACTCTAATAGCCTTGTCTATTGTAAACTCTAATAGTCTTGTCTATTGTAAACTCTAATAGCCTTGTCTATTGTAAACTCTAATAGCCTAGTCTATTGTAAACTCTAATAGCCTTGTCTATTGTAAACTCTAATAGCCTTGTCTATTGTAAACTCTAATAGCCTTGTCTATTGTAAACTCTAATAGCCTTGTCTATTGTAAACTCTAATAGCCTAGTCTATTGTAAACTCTAATAGCCTTGTCTATTGTAAACTCTAATAGCCTAGTCTATTGTAAACTCTAATAGCCTTGTCTATTGTAAACTCTAATAGCCTTGTCTATTGTAAACTCTAATAGCCTAGTCTATTGTAAACTCTAATAGCCTAGTCTATTGTAAACTCTAATAGCCTAGTCTATTGTAAACTCTAATAGCCTTGTCTATTGTAAACTCTAATAGCCTTGTCTATTGTAAACTCTAATAGCCTTGTCTATTGTAAACTCTAATAGCCTTGTCTATTGTAAACTCTAATAGCCTTGTCTATTGTAAACTCTAATAGCCTAGTCTATTGTAAACTCTAATAGCCTTGTCTATTGTAAACACTAATAGCCTTGTATATTGTAAACTCTAATAGCCTTGTCTATTGTAAACTCTAATAGCCTTGTTTATTGTAAACTCTAATAGCCTTGTCTATTGTAAACTCTAATAGCCTTGTCTATTGTAAACTCTAATAGCCTTATCTATTGTAAACTCTAATAGCCTAGTCTATTGTAAACTCTAATAGCCATGTCTATTGTAAACTCTAATAGCCTTGTCTATTGTAAACTCTAATAGCCTTGTCTATTGTAAACTCTAATAGCCTAGTCTATTGTAAACTCTAATAGCCTAGTCTATTGTAAACTCTAATAGCCTTGTCTATTGTAAACTCTAATAGCCTTGTCTATTGTAAACTCTAATAGCCTAGTCTATTGTAAACTCTAATAGCCTAGTCTATTGTAAACTCTAATAGCCTAGTCTATTGTAAACTCTCTGAAAGCAGAAGAATAGAAGAACAGAACAAACATTGCTGAGGCAACGTGTGCTTGTCTGGGAAGCTGACTGGGCTGAGGCAACGTGTGCTTGTCTGGGAAGCTGACTGGGCTGAGGCAACGTGTGCTTGTCTGGGAAGCTGACTGGGCTGAGGCAACGTGTGCTTGTCTGGGAAGCTGACTGGGCTGAGGCAACGTGTGCTTGTCTGGGAAGCTGACTGGGCTGAGGCAACGTGTGCTTGTCTGGGAAGCTGACTGGGCTGAGGCAACGTGTGCTTGTCTGGGAAGCTGACTGGGCTGAGGCAACGTGTGCTTGTCTGGGAAGCTGACTGGGCTGAGGCAACGTGTGCTTGTCTGGGAAGCTGACTGGGCTGAGGCAACGTGTGCTTGTCTGGGAAGCTGACTGGGCTGAGGCAACGTGTGCTTGTCTGGGAAGCTGACTGGGCTGAGGCAACGTGTGCTTGTCTGGGAAGCTGACTGGGCTGAGGCAACGTGTGCTTGTCTGGGAAGCTGACTGGGCTGAGGCAACGTGTGCTTGTCTGGGAAGCTGACTGGGCTGAGGCAACGTGTGCTTGTCTGGGAAGCTGACTGGGCTGAGGCAACGTGTGCTTGTCTGGGAAGCTGACTGGGCTGAGGCAACGTGTGCTTGTCTGGGAAGCTGACTGGGCTGAGGCAACGTGTGCTTGTCTGGGAAGCTGACTGGGCTGAGGCAACGTGTGCTTGTCTGGGAAGCTGACTGGGCTGAGGCAACGTGTGCTTGTCTGGGAAGCTGACTGGGCTGAGGCAACGTGTGCTTGTCTGGGAAGCTGACTGGGCTGAGGCAACGTGTGCTTGTCTGGGAAGCTGACTGGGCTGAGGCATAAAAAAATCCACCTAATGTGTTTAAGTGCTTCAGGCCGGTGGAGCTTCCCTTCTAATTAAATTGGTGCTTCCTGTAAAAGACTATTTAATTTCAGCAGCTCTCTCTCCTGCATAGTAACACAGTAAAGTAAGCAACAGGAAGCCACCAGTGAAGAGCGTAATCTCTCTAATAACACACACACACAAACGCACACAATTTATGGAGTCCAATTCAAAATCCTATTTCCCTTAACCCCAAAACCAACCCTAATCCTAACCCCTAACCCTAATTATAATCCTAACCCAAAGCCTAAAATAGCCTTTCATTGTGGGGACTGGCAAAATGTCCCCACTTGTCTGAATTTTCCTTGTTTTACTATCCTTGTGAGAACTTCTGATCCCCACAAGGATAGTAAAGCCACACACACACACACATACACACACACACACACACACATACACACACACACATAGACGTGCTATACTGAGAGGTGGCAGTCCTTCGGTTTTCAACTCACTCTCTAGATAAATCCAATCTCTTTTGCCTAATGAGGGAAACCTCTAATAATAGAGGGCAAGGGAGTCCTTGAGTTTCCTCTGAGAACATGTCAACACTGTCTGGTAGTTGGACTCTGCTGCTGGTCTGATTCTACTACTTGAGTTTCCTCTGAGAACATGTCAACACTGTCTGGTAGTTGGACTCTGCTGCTGCTGGTCTGATTCTACTACTTGAGTTTCCTCTGAGAACATGTCAACACTGTCTGGTAGTTGGACTCTGCTGCTGCTGGTCTGATTCTACTACTTGAGTTTCCTCTGAGAACATGTCAACACTGTCTGGTAGTTGGACTCTGCTGCTGGTCTGATTCTACTACTTGAGTTTCCTCTGAGAACATGTCAACACTGTCTGGTAGTTGGACTCTGCTGCTGGTCTGATTCTACTACTTGAGTTTCCTCTGAGAACATGTCAACACTGTCTGGTAGTTGGACTCTGCTGCTGCTGCTGGTCTGATTCTACTACTTGGGTTTCCTCTGAGAACATGTCAACACTGTCTGGTAGTTGGAAGTCTAATGTAAACTCTCTGAAAGCAGAAGAATAGAACTCATCAAGAATAGAACAAACATTGCTGAGTCTACGTGTGCTTGTCTGCTGCTGGTCTGACGTCTCATGCTACTACTTGTCTTTGTCTAGAGATCCATTTAAGGTCAACATGTACATTACCTTCTGTCAAATATACTGACAGTTTGTTAACATGCTGGAAACATAGAATGAGAGCGGACTCAAACGCGCGTCAGCCCAACTGGAACAAAAAACGGGAATCAGGTGCTCAAATGAGGGACTTGATAATCCCCAAAAGCTCCAGGAAACATACTCTGACTCTGCTGACGGTCATGACTATTCCACTTTTGGGAAGTCAGTAACCGTTATGATGTTTGGTACTGAATGATGAATAGTAGACTAGCATCCCTTGTCTTCTTCCTCTACAGTACCTGGAACAGTTGGCCACCTGGATGGTGGGGCCCGTGCAGTTGGAGCCTCCACACTGAGGGACTGGACTGTTACAAGAGCGTGAGCGACACGCGCAACTGGTGCTGGCTCCCTCCCTGTCGTCATGGTTACAGGGTTGCCATGGCGCCCAGGGGCTGAAGCCACCGTCCTGGGTCAGGTTCCTTACCTGTGAGCGGGCAGGAGTTCAGCATCAGAAGGGACCAATCAGAGATTGGGTCAGAATGGTGGCTAATGGGGAAAAGTGGTAGGACAAAGGGGAAGGGTAGGAGAGAGGGGAAAGTGGTAGGAGAGAGTGGAAGGTGGTAGGAGAGAGGGGAAGGTGGTAGGAGAGAGGGGAAGGTGGTAGGAGAGATTGGAAGGTGGTAGGAGAGAGGGGAAGGTGGTAGGAGAGAGGGGAAAGTGGTAGGACAAAGGGGAAGGTGGTAGAAGAGAGGGGAAGGTGGTAGGAGAGAGGGGAAAGTGGTAGGATAGAGGGGAAGGTGGTAGGAGAGAGGGGAAGGTGGTAGGAGAGAGGGGAAAGTGGTAGGATAGAGGGGAAGGTGGTAGGACAAAGGGGAAGGTGGTAGGAGAGAGGGGAAGGTGGTAGGAGAGAGGGGAAAGTGGTAGGATAGAGGGGAAGGTGGTAGGACAAAGGGGAAGGTGGTAGGAGAGAGGGGAAGGTGGTAGGAGAGAGGGGAAAGTGGTAGGATAGAGGGGAAGGTGGTAGGAGAGAGGGGAAGGTGGTAGGAGAGAGGGGAAGGTGGTAGGAGAGAGGGGAAGGTGTGTGGGGAAAGTAAATTAATGTGTGTGTGTGTGTGTGTGTGTGTGTGTGTGTGTGTGTGTGTGTGTGTGTGTGTGTGTGTGTGTGTGTGTGTGTGTGTGTGTGTGTGTTTGTTTTCCAACATTATCAGGACACACTAACATTTCACCTGAATGCTATTTTAAGCTTAAAGGTTAGATTCAGGCTTTTGGTGTTATGGTTAGGTTTAGGTTTAAGGGTTTGGTATAAGGTTAGGGTTAGGGGTTTTGGGGGTTAAGGTTGGTAGTAGGGTTAGGTTTAGGGGTTAGGGAAAATAGGATTTTTAATGGTCAAACATTTTTACACTCTAAAAAGTTCTGATATTTCATGAAAACAAAATGTGTGTGTATGTTACATATGAGGTGTGTGTGTTTTACATATGAGGTGTGCGTGTGTTACATATGATATGAGGTGTGTGTGTGTTACATATGATATGAGGTGTGTGTGTTTTACATATGAGGTGTGCGTGTGTTACATATGATATGAGGTGTGTGTGTGTTACATATGATATGAGGTGTGTGTCTGATACATTTGAGGTGTGTGTATGTTACATATGATATGAGGTGTGTGTGTGACCCTTACCGGGCACTCAGTGATATTCTGGCTCCACTGGCTCATGTTGGAACTGTCCTCGATGGTGGTGCAGCGCTTCTGCTTACGGTCCCAGCCACAGTAGGGGTCTCGGGCGTCCAGGCAGTGCCTGTAGGACCCCAGGGCACAAAGACAGCAGTCAGTGGAGAGGGACAGCACCTCACACCTCAACTCACTCAACAACATGTTAGCGTAAAGCTAGGAAAACAGCTCTCCCCCAATAGAACCCATACAGTATCAGACTAGTGCTAGTTGAGGTGTTGACACATCAACAAGGACTCTGACACATGCTCCACTGTAAGGCACCGTGCCATACAACATGCTTCACTGCAGCTAAGTGTTTGTATGCTCCAGAAAAAACACAAGCTAATTTCAGTAATTAAATCCAGGATTGTTAATGAAAAGAAGTTGTCAGAGACTCCGGGAAGGGAACCCCCTAGCTTAGGAATGCTGTTTGACAACGTGTTTGTGAAAAGGCACAGGTCAGGGCAGCCCATAGAAATAGAAATTGGTACAGGACTCTAGTGTTTACCAACTTATAGAAGTAGTAGAAGAAGAACGTGGACTACTTCAAAATGGAGATGGCTTCAATTGGTGCTGCCAGTGCTCTCACAGACGCCATAATGGGACAGATACAATGATGCGATGTCTATCAAAGTCAATGGGCAGCCTCTCTACCATAAGACTCTCTGACAGGCACAGGTGAGGACAGCCTTTTAACCGTAGGACCCTGTGTGACAGGCACAGGTCAGGGCAGCCTCTTTACCGTAGGACCCTGTCTGACAGGCACAGGTGAGGACAGCCTCTACCGTAGAACCCTGTCTGACAGGCACAGGTGAGGACAGCCTCTCTACCGTAGGACCCTGTCTGACAGGCACAGGTGAGGACAGCCTTTTAACCATAGGACCTTGTGTGACAGGCACAGGTCAGGGCAGCCTCTTTACCGTAGGACCCTGTGTGACAGGCACAGGTGAGGACAGCCTTTTAACCGTAGGACCCTGTCTGACAGGCACAGGTGAGGACAGCCTTTTAACCGTAGGACCCTGTGTGACAGGCACAGGTGAGGACAGCCTTTTAACCGTAGGACCCTGTGTGACAGGCACAGGTCAGGGCAGCCTCTTTACCGTAGGACCCTGTGTGACAGGCACAGGTGAGGACAGCCTTTTAACAGTAGGACCCTGTGTGACAGGCACATGTCAGGGCAGCCGCTCTACCGTAGGACCTTGTGTGACAGGCACAGGTGAGGACAGCCTTTTTACCGTAGGACCCTGTGTGACAGGCACAGGTTAGGGCAGCCTCTTTATGTAGGACTCTATGAGGGGTCCTTCTCTTCCTGGTTGTTTATGTGGCTCCATGAGGCCCAGATGGAGCAGAGAAAACAGGTCCTGTTGACCCAGAGCACTCAGTAGGCTGATGTACAGAGCAAGAGGCCAGTGTGTGTGTGTCTGCCTTGAATTATGGAGCGGAAGAGATAGTGTGTCAACATTGTGGAAGCGTTTCACGGTAAAGTCTAGTATGACTTTTCTTATGAACTATGTAGTGCTTATGAAGACTTTGTTTATTTGCTGTCTTTGTATCTCCTGTTCCCTTGTATCTGTGCAAGACAACGGGTCAGTCCCAAATACCACCCTATTCCCTATATATTACACTACTACCAATAGGCCCTCGTCAAAAGTAGTGCACTACATAGGGAATAGGGTGCCATTTGGGACTAAGCCATCTACAATCTGATGAATGGAATATAACTGCACTAACACCAGCCTATCTAGGACTTATTGGTATTCTGTATAGGGAGCGCGACCAACAAAACACTCCCCTGCAATAAACAGTTGACAGATCAGTTCCTGATAATCAGCAGTAATATCAGTTTAGCAGGCAGCGGGGGAGAGACTATCTAACAACCACTGTGTTGATCACCCTGCTGACGGGCTGGTGGCTACAGACTACAGTAAATAATGGTTGTCTAAGAGGGATGGGCAGGGATATGGTCATAGGGTGTGTGTGTGTGTGTGTGGGGCCCTGGGGCACTGGGATCTTAGCTTCAGAGACATGGGATACAGGGTGGTATGCCGATGGTTATTACACAGTTAATACACAGGATGATATGTAAAATATGTGGTAAAAGCTAGGGGTAGGACACATGCAATCACCATGACAACTACTTAATCTATTGTAGTAATGGGATGCCTTTCACATTAACATCCATCTATGTCCAGTCAGTTAGGGAGGTGGTCAGTTCACTATCTTTCCCACAACGACAACCCTCTCTCCCTCTCTATTTTTCTCTGACTGTATGTATTTCCTGTTCCCCTCCTCCCTCCTCCCCTCTGACAGATGAGAGTGATGGATCGCACAGAAAACCTCTGCTGGCACTGCAACACCATCCCAGACTGCCATTGTACTGGCTCCAGTCTGCAGCCGGAACCAGAGGAAATTAGTTTTTTCCCCACTAGCACCGGGAGAGGCAGAGGGCAGTGTTCACAAGGAGCTAGCAGGGGTTCATCCAACGGGAGAGGTCAAATGTAATTACAGGAAGCCTTCGCTGGATTGGTTACTTACAGATGTGGCCAAATGTTGACACATTGCACTTTACAAAAGGAGTGCAACTGAGTAGAATGAGCTGTTTTTTTATTTTCAAAACTTGTTCAATTGCTATTTTTACCCTGCAGGCACCTGCAACTTACCACAGGTGAGATAAATTACACAGTAAATTAGAATCTTTGCCTCCAACCAAGTTAATTAGAATTTTGAATAATTTAGTCTAGGCCAATCATTTTTTTTTCAATTTCAGTTAAAATCCCCCCCCCCCCCCCCAAAAAAAAAAAAAACGTATTTGAGAAGAAAAGGTGAGTCATGCATTGGTGCCAATATATCATGCAAGGGTGCCAATATATCATGCATTGGTGCCAATATATCATGCATTGGTGCCAATATATCATGCAAGGGTGCCAATATATCATGCATTGGTGCCAATATATCATGCATTGGTGCCAATATATCTGACTGCATCTGTACAGTATAAACAGGGGGTAATGACATGGCAGATTAAGTATGGTGTTATTCATGAGTGAATGACTGGCAAATGCTGTTCGGCTTATACTGAATGAATAAAAGCACCTGCTAAATGGCATATATTATAAATGAATGTACATATTAAATAATGATATGCTAATATGTATTAAACCCCATATATCAGTAGTCATAACACTGTGTATGTATGGTGAGGTGTCATGGCATTGGCTGTTAGAGGTGGACAGGATGTGGAACCTATGGAAGCTACAGGAGAGTAAGAAACCTTATATATCAGTAGTCATTATAGTCATAACACCACCATTCTTCATACTGTACAGTAAGGTGTGATATCATTATAGTGATAACACCACCATTCTTCATACTGTACAGTAAGGTGTGATATCATTATAGTCATAACACCACCATTCTTCATACTGTACAGTAAGGTGTGATATTATTATAGTCATAACACCACCATTCTTCATACTGTACAGTAAGGTGTGATATCATTATAGTCATAACACCACCATTCTTCATACTGTACAGTAAGGTGTGATATCATTATAGTGATAACACCACCATTCTTCATACTGTACAGAAAGGTGTGATATCATTATAGTCATAACACCACCATTCTTCATACTGTACAGTAAGGTGTGATATCATTATAGTGATAACACCACCATTCTTCATACTGTACAGAAAGGTGTGATATCATTATAGTGATAACACCACCATTCTTCATACTGTACAGTAAGGTGTGATATCATTATAGTGATAACACCACCATTCTTCATACTGTACAGTAAGGTGTGATAGATATCATTATAGTGATAACACCACCATTCTTCATACTGTACAGTAAGGTGTGATATCATTATAGTGATAACACCACCATTCTTCATACTGTACAGTAAGGTGTGATATCATTATAGTGATAACACCACCATTCTTCATACTGTACAGTAAGGTGTGATATCATTACAGTGATAACACCACCATTCTTCATACTGTACAGTAAGGTGTGATATCATTATAGTGATAACACCACCATTCTTCATACTGTACAGTAAGGTGTGATATCATTACAGTGATAACACCACCATTCTTCATACTGTACAGTAAGGTGTGATATCATTGGGTGTCTGAGGTCCTATGGAAGCTACGGAGGGCTGTGGGGTGTAGGAGACCTCATATATCAGTAGTCACAACAGTAATAATGCCACCATTCCTGCACTTGACTACTTCCTGTCTGGATCAGTCAGACTGGCTGGAGACTAGGCTAGGCTGGAGGACAGAACATTTGGCTTCTTTCCAATTAACTGTCACTAAGATGATTAGCTTCAGGTAGAATACTGATACAATATTATTGTTATCTTCTGGACTTTGCCCTCACCAGTAGATACATCCACTTTCCAGAACAAGAAGAGTACAGGAAGTAGTTTATAAACAAAGAAACTTCGTAAACATTGCAAAGGCAGGTTTGAGTGAACTGCAGCTGTATAAGTGGTGGGGCATTGAAGAGGGTGTGTGGGAGTGGTCTTCTTACCGTTCAGTTTTGTAGCTGGAGCATCTTTCCAGTGGGATCTTCAGCACCCTGTCGCTAAGCCCCACAAACAACGACCTATCGCTGTGGAGGATTTGAAGGCTCTTGATTGGCTCGCTTTCGCCCTCGGGGAGGAGCCTCATCTCTTCCAGGTAACACCCCCGCATGCTCTTATTGGTCGTGGAGAGGGCCTTCAGGATGGTGCCATATTCTTATTGGACAAACAGACAAAATGAGACATCTAGCTTCCGTCTCTCTCTCTCTCCCTCTCTCTCCCTCTCTCTCCCTCTCTCTCCCTCTCCCTCTCCCTCTCTCCCTCTCTCCCTCTCTCCCTCTCTCCCTCTCTCCCTCTCTCCCTCTCTCCCTCTCTCCCTCTCTCCCTCCCTCCCTCCCTCCCTGTTCACTCACCAGTGCCGATGTACATGACGTGGTAGAGGGTGTCTCGGCCCTGCACGATGTCCACCACCAGCTTGGAGAAGCGGATGTTGTCCTGGTACAGGAGGGGGTCGGTGGAGACGGGCTGCACCACGTCAGACATGAGGAAGAGACGTTGGGCGTCCTGCAGGCTGCGCTCCGTCTGGTTCTCCCCTGGACCTCGCTCCTCCAGGGTATCACACTGAGGGGGCAGACAGGGGGAAGGACACCTTTTTGATTTGTTTTTTTAACATAAAAGTCCATTTCCTAAATTATACTGATTTATTTTGCAATAAACCAGAGATCACAAGGTGGAGCCTAGGAGCTTGATGAAAGGCTCATTTGAGTCATTGACCAGTGGAATCAGGTGTGATGAAAGGCTCATTTGAGTCATTGACTAGTGGAATCAGGTGTGATGAAAGGCTCATTTGAGTCATTGACCAGTGGAATCAGGTGTGATGAAAGGCTCATTTGAGTCATCGACTAGTGGAATCAGGTGTGATGAAAGGCTCATTTGAGTCATTGACCAGTGGAATCAGGTGTGATGAAAGGCTCATTTGAGTCATTGACTAGTGGAATCAGGTGTGCTAGTTCAGACATATGTGAAACATCTTGGTCCCTGAGTAGAGGGCTGGGAAACAGTGAAAGAAGGAATCTAGTAGAAGACCAGACAGTAGACTTTGCATCGTCCCCTACCTGGAAGTTGGGGATGGGGTTGGGGGTGGAGAGCCAGCTTGTACGAGGGTTCTCCTGGTAACGGAACGGTCCGTTGAACGCCTGAGTGATGGCGCTGAGGTTGAAAGCACACACAGCCGACGCAGAGATGCTGTTCCTGTTAGGAAGAGAGGGACATAAAGACGTCAGGAAACCGTGACTCAGAGGCCATGGCAGTGAACCAATCGATACGTTTTTTAACGGTGAGCGAGCGTTGTGCCCTTTCCTTTTCAATGAGGATCAAATGTTTTGGTAGCACCTCGACTCGCGTTGGTTGAGCGCCGTCCACTTTTTTTCAATCCAATCCACCAAATGTATCTATAAAGCCTTTTGTACGGACATCAGCAGGAAAAATACAGCAGCCTATTTGAGACAGGAAACCACTGTTCATAAAGAACTGAATTGATGCGTAAGACCTACTTATGTTCTTAGTTCAAAAGAGAGCTTAATGACGTCTACAGTATACAGAGACATTTATCTATCAATTATAATAGTTATCACTACGAATATAAGGTATAATATGGCACATAATTGGATAATGACAGGATAATGATTTTTGATGATCTCCCAGTGCTGGCACAGACATGTCTTTCTTTCCTATAGACCTGTGCTCCCATCTCATCGTAAACAATCCTCACAGTCATTCAAACCTCTCAGCTGCAACACAGACAAAGGTATTCACTGGTAAAAGGAGGGAGGGTAGAAAAGGGTAAGTAGAAAAGGACTAGGAAAAGGAACTGCAAACCGAAACACAAGGCAAAACTCATAGTAATAGAATCTACAGAACATTCAAGTCAATGATGTCATAATGGGTGGACTGGCAGCCATTGCGAGTGCACCGGTGTAACAGTCAAATTGCCAGGGTCAGAGGTTCCAAGCCCTTTCTATAGATTCTATTTATATGGTAAAAACCCTCCGAATCGGAGAAGAACCAGACACACTAAGGTCTTTCAGAGTTGTTCCTGTTATCCCTGGAGGATACCTGAGATCACTATCGTTTCAATGCCTTGCAGCCTGTCTTTTGTCTGGGCGACTGGGATAAGATGTCTTTCTCAATACCTCAGAGTTTACAAGCCTTTTAGCTCTGCCCTGGGTGAGTCCAAAATGGACCTCAGACAGAAGAGTGCTTGTGCCAGTAATATGGGCCCAAATTGATGCTACCGCTCTCTCTCAATAGGACCATTAGTACAGGTATGAAAGGAACCATTGGGGTACTGTACTGAATCAGACTGTACTGTAGCAGACTGTACTGTATCAGACTGTACTGTATCAGACTGTACTGTATCTGCATGTACTCTATCTGACTGTACTGTAGCAGACTGTACTGTATCAGACTGTACTGTAGCAGACTGTACTGTAGCAGACTGTACTGTATCAGACTGTACTGTATCTGCATGTACTCTATCTGACTGTACTGTATCTGACTGTACTGTAGCAGACTGTACTGTATCTGACTGTACTGTAGCAGACTGTACTGTAGCAGACTGTACTGTAGCAGACTGTACTGTATCTGACTGTACTGTAGCAGACTGTACTGTAGCAGACTGTACTGTAGCAGACTGTACTGTAGCAGACTGTACTGTATCAAACTGTACTGTATCTGACTGTACTGTAGCAGACTGTACTGTAGCAGACTGTACTGTAGTAGACTGTACTGTATCTGACTGTACTGTAGCAGACTGTACTGTAGCAGACTGTACTGTAGCAGACTGTACTGTATCAAACTGTACTGTATCTGACTGTACTGTAGCAGGCTGTACTGTAGCAGACTGTACTGTAGCAGACTGTACTGTAGCAGACTACTGTATCAAACTGTACTGTAACTGACTGTACTGTAGCAGGCTGTACTGTAGCAGACTGTACTGTAGCAGACTGTACTGTATCTGCATGTACTCTATCTGACTGTACTGTAGCAGGCTGTACTGTATCTGACTGTACTGTATCTGACTGTACTGTATCTGACTGTACTGTAGCTGACTGTACTGTAGCTGAATGTACTGTAGCAGACTGTACTGTAGCAGGCTGTACTGTAGCAGGCTGTACTGTATCTGACTGTACTGTAGCAGACTGTACTGTAGCAGACTGTACTGTAGCAGGCTGTACTGTAGCAGGCTGTACTGTATCTGACTGTACTGTAGCAGACTGTACTGTAGCAGGCTGTACTCTATCAGACTGTACTGTAGCAGACTGTACTGTAGCAGACTGTACTGTAGCAGACTGTACTGTATCTGACTGTACTGTATCTGCATGTACTCTATCTGACTGTACTGTAGCTGACTGTACTGTATCTGACTGTACTGTAGCAGACTGTACTGTAGCAGACTGTACTGATCTGACTGTACTGTATCTGCATGTACTCTATCTGACTGTACTGTAGCAGACTGTACTGTATCTGCATGTACTCTATCTGACTGTACTGTAGCAGACTGTACTGTAGCAGACTGTACTGATCTGACTGTACTGTATCTGCATGTACTCTATCTGACTGTACTGTAGCTGACTGTACTGTATCTGACTGTACTGTAGCAGACTGTACTGTAGCAGACTGTACTGATCTGACTGTACTGTATCTGCATGTACTCTATCTGACTGTACTGTAGCAGACTGTACTGTAGCAGACTGTACTGTAGCAGACTGTACTGTAGCAGACTGTACTGTATCTGACTGTACTGTATCTGACTGTACTGTATCTGACTGTACTGTAGCAGACTGTACTGTAGCAGACTGTACTGTATCTGCATGTACTCTATCTGACTGTACTGTAGCAGGCTGTACTGTATCTGACTGTACTGTATCTGACTGTACTGTAGCAGACTGTACTGTAGCAGACTGTACTGTAGCAGACTGTACTGTAGCAGACTGTACTGTATCTGCATGTACTCTATCTGACTGTACTGTAGCTGACTGTACTGTAGCTGACTGTACTGTAGCTGACTGTACTGTAGCAGACTGTACTGTAGCAGACTGTACTGTATCTGACTGTACTGTAGCTGACTGTACTGTAGCAGACTGTACTGTAGCAGACTGTACTGTAGCAGACTGTACTGTATCTGACTGTACTGTAGCAGGCTGTACTGTATCTGACTGTACTGTAGCAGACTGTACTGTAGCAGACTGTACTGTAGCAGACTGTACTGTAGCTGAATGTACTGTATCTGACTGTACTGTAGCAGACTGTACTGATCTGACTGTACTGTAGCTGACTGTACTGTAGCTGAATGTACTGTATCTGACTGTACTGTAGCAGACTGTACTGTATCTGACTGTACTGTAGCAGACTGTACTGTAGCTGAATGTACTGTATCTGACTGTACTGTAGCAGGCTGTACTGTAGCAGACTGTACTGTAGCAGACTGTACTGTAGCAGACTGTACTCTATCTGACTGTACTGTAGCTGACTGTACTGTAGCTGAATGTACTGTATCTGACTGTACTGTAGCAGACTGTACTGTATCTGACTGTACTGTAGCAGACTGTACTGTAGCTGAATGTACTGTATCTGACTGTACTGTAGCAGGCTGTACTGTATCAGACTGTACTGTAGCAGGCTGTACTGTAGCAGACTGTACTGTAGCAGACTGTACTGTAGCAGACTGTACTGTAGCTGAATGTACTGTATCTGACTGTACTGTAGCTGACTGTACTGTAGCAGACTGTACTGTAGCAGACTGTACTGTATCTGCATGTACTCTATCTGACTGTACTGTAGCAGACTGTACTGTAGCAGACTGTACTGTAGCTGAATGTACTGTATCTGACTGTACTGTAGCAGACTGTACTGTAGCAGACTGTACTGTAGCAGACTGTACTGTAGCTGAATGTACTGTATCTGACTGTACTGTAGCTGACTGTACTGTATCTGACTGTACTGTAGCAGACTGTACTGTATCTGCATGTACTCTATCTGACTGTACTGTAGCAGACTGTACTGTAGCAGACTGTACTGTAGCAGACTGTACTGTAGCTGAATGTACTGTATCTGACTGTACTGTAGCAGACTGTACTGATCTGACTGTACTGTAGCTGACTGTACTGTAGCTGACTGTACTGTATCTGACTGTACTGTAGCAGACTGTACTGTATCAGACTGTACTGTAGCTGACTGTACTGTGGCTGGCTGTAGCTGACTGTACTGTAGCTGACTGTACTATAGCTGGCTGTAGCTGACTGTACTGTATCTGACTGTACTGTAGCAGACTGTACTGTAGCTGAATGTACTGTATCTGACTGTACTGTAGCAGACTGTACTGATCTGACTGTACTGTAGCTGACTGTACTGTAGCTGAATGTACTGTATCTGACTGTACTGTAGCAGACTGTACTGTATCAGACTGTACTGTAGCTGACTGTACTGTGGCTGGCTGTAGCTGACTGTACTGTAGCTGACTGTACTATAGCTGGCTGTAGCTGACTGTACTGTATCTGACTGTACTGTAGCAGACTGTACTGTATCTGACTGTACTATAGCTGGCTGTAGCTGACTGTACTGTAGCTGGCTGTAGCTGACTATACTGTATCAGACAGTCCTGAATCAGACTGTACCGTAGCTGACTGTACTGTATCTGACTGTACTGTAGCTGACTGTACTGTAGCTGACTGTACTGTAGCTGACTATACTGTATCAGACAGTCCTGTATCAGACTGTACCGTAGCTGACTGTACTGTATCTGACTGTACTGTAGCTGACTGTATTGTATCAGACTGTACTGAGGCTGACTGTACAGTAGCTGGCTGTAGCTGACTGTACTGTGGCTGACTGTACTGCAGTGTGTAGGTTTACATCATGTCTCTAGGAGGAGAGGTAGATGGGTTAGAAGCCTACCACACTAATATAGTGTGTTATAACTACTGGCACTGAGTCTATTAGAGAGGGGTTCTGAACAGACCAAGGAGAAGGAACATGGGACTATAGACTGGCAGAGAGGGGTTCTGAACAGACCAAGGAGAAGGCACATGGGACTATAGACTGGCAGAGAGGGGTTCTGAACAGACCAAGAAGAAGGAACATGGGACTATAGACTGGCAGAGAGGGGTTCTGAACAGACCAATGATAAGGCACATGGGACTATAGACTGGCAGAGAGGGGTTCTGAACAGACCAAGGAGAATGAACATGGGACTATAGACTGGCAGAGAGGGGTTCTGAACAGACCAAGGAGAAGGAACATGGGACTATAGACTGGCAGAGAGGGGTTCTGAACAGACCAATGATAAGGCACATGGGACTATAGACTGGCAGAGAGGGGTTCTGAACAGACCAATGAGAAGGAACATGGGACTATAGACTGGCAGAGAGGGGATTCTGGGTGTTGGTTCTGAACAGACCAATGATAAGGCACATGGGACTATAGACTGGCAGAGAGGGGTTCTGAACAGACCAATGATAAGGCACATGGGACTATAGACTGGCAGAGAGGGGTTCTGAACAGACCAATGAGAAGGAACATGGGACTATAGACTGGCAGAGAGGGGTTCTGAACAGACCAATGAGAATGAACATGGGACTATAGACTGGCAGAGAGGGGTTCTGAACAGACCAATGAGAAGGAACATGGGACTATAGACTGGCAGAGAGGGGTTCTGAACAGACCAAGGAGAAGGAACATGGGACTATAGACTGGCAGAGAGGGGATTCTGGGTGTTGGTTCTGAACAGACCAATGATAAGGCACATGGGACTATAGACTGGCAGAGAGGGGTTCTGAACAGACCAATGAGAAGGAACATGGGACTATAGACTGGCAGAGAGGGGTTCTGAACAGACCAATGATAAGGCACATGGGACTATAGGCTGGCAGAGAGGGGTTCTGAACAGACCAAGGAGAAGAGAATGAACATGGGACTATAGACTGGCAGAGAGGGGTTCTGAACAGACCAATGAGAAGGAACATGGGACTATAGACTGGCAGAGAGGGGATTCTGGGTGTTGGTTCTGAACAGACCAATGATAAGGCACATGGGACTATAGACTGGCAGAGAGGGGTTCTGAACAGACCAATGAGAAGGCACATGGGACTATAGACTGGCAGAGAGGGGTTCTGAACAGACCAATGATAAGGCACATGGGACTATAGACTGGCAGGGAGGAGCTTCTGGACAGGATATGATGCTTTGGGCTATGCACAGAGTAGGACCGTCAGACTGACTGACAGACAGACAGCAACCTGACAGGGTTAACTAACACAAATGGTTCCCCACAATCGATTTCCACAACCCTTTGAGTTTGAAAACTATTGAAGTGTTTCACAGTCACACAGAAATGCTCTTAACTGGTCATCCTCCAACACCGTTCTTCCTGGCGGACTAAAGCGTCTCTCCCAGACAAGGTTCTGCTCTGTCACTAAGCCAAGGCCACCAACACAGACAGAGACGGGAGAAGAAAAGACTTGAGAAGTGATTTTCACTTCCCTCCTCTCAGCATTTGTCCAAACAGCTTGAAATGTGTAATATGCTTCTTAGCATCTGTAAAACCTTCAACAGGATGCCGTTAGGGCAATGTGTAAATATATTGACTAAAACAAAGTAGGACTGGATAGATGGAGAATAAAGCTGTGTGTAAGTGAACTTGTGCGTCTGTTGTGTGTGTGTGTGTGTGTGTGTGTGTGTGTGTGTGTGTGTGTGTGCCTGCATCTATACATGTATATATATATACAGTACCAGTCAAAAGTTTGGACACACCTACTCATTCAGGGGGTTTTCTTTATTTTTACTATTTTCTACATTGTAGAATAATAGTGGAGACATCAAAACTATAAAATAACATATATGGAATCATATAGTAACCAAAAAAGTGTTAAACAAATATTTTCTATTTGAGATTCTTCAAAGTAGCCTTGATGACAGCTTTGCAATGTAGAAAATAGTCAAAATAATGATAAACCCTTGAATGAGTAGGTGTCCAAACTACTGACTGGTTCTGTACATGTACAAGTACCTGTGTGTGTATGACTGACAATGTGTGTGTTCATTTTATGTGTGTGTGTATGTGCGTCTGTGTGTAGGTGTGTGTGTGTGTGCGCGTGTGTCACTCACACGTTGGTGGTGAAGATACCGTAGATGAGGTCCTGTTCGGGCAGATAGAAGGTGCTCTGCAGCTCGTTATAGTAGAAGGGGATCTCTCCTGACCGCGAGCAGTTCAACCGCGCCTTCATGAACGTAGTCCAAGTGTCCTCCAATAGGAAGCGACCGCCCACGTCGTTCTTACAGACCCGGGCGACCCGGGAGAACACGGTGCGACCGCAGTCATGTTCAACTGCGTTCTCTCTCAGGAAGAAATAGGTGAAGAGACCCACCTCGTAGACTGAGATAAAGTGAGGGTCTGGAGGAGAGAGGGGAGGAGGGGAAGAAGAAGAAGGGAGAAGGGGAGGGCGAGAGGGAGGGGAGAAGACAGGAATAGAGAAAGAGAGGGAGGGAAGGTGTAAGTTAGGCATGAGATATGGTATTTCAGCTCCAAACGGCTGATGCAGCAGCAGGAATGTGAGCAGTGATGTTCTTGGCATGGAATCAGTAGTTTTCTTTTCCTTACAATTTCTCATTACCATTAGGACTCATCCTCTAGGATTCCTTTCCCATTACCATTAGGACTCATCCTCTAGGATTCCTTTCCCATTACCATTAGGACTCATCCTCTAGGATTCCTTTCCCATTACCATTAGGACTCATCCTCTAGGATTCCTTTCCCATTACCATTAGGACTCATCCTCTAGGATTCCTTTCCCATTACCATTAGGACTCATCCTCTAGGATTCCTTTCCCATTACCATTAGGACTCATCCTCTAGGATTCCTTTCCCATTACCATTAGGACTCATCCTCTAGGATTCCTTTCCCATTACCATTAGGACTCATCCTCTAGGATTCCTTTCCTATTACCATTAGGACTCATCCTCTAGGATTCCTTTCCCATTACCATTAGGACTCATCCTCTAGGATTCCTTTCCCATTACCATTAGGACTCATCCTCTAGGATTCCTTTCCCATTACCATTAGGACTCATCCTCTAGGATTCCTTTCCTATTACCATTAGGACTCATCCTCTAGGATTCCTTTCCCATTACCATTAGGACTCATCCTCTAGGATTCCTTTCCCATTACCATTAGGACTCATCCTCTAGGATTCCTTTCCTATTACCATTAGGACTCATCCTCTAGGATTCCTTTCCTATTACCATTAGGACTCATCCTCTAGGATTCCTTTCACGTTACCATTAGGACTCATCCTCTAGGATTCCTTTCACGTTAGAACATAAGGAGTGCCTCAAGCCAGTTACAGTTGGCTGTTCAGTAATGTATTGGCATTGACATAGAATTGCTAGAATGCAAATACCCCATCAAGTCTATGTTCCCTGATGTGTGGACCGGCAGCCATATTGAATGTACCCATAACCAGGAAGCAAAGCAGGAAGTACAGTCATGATCCAATTGTAATTCTATTCCTACACTATTAGACAAAATAGTTCCAAAAGGGTTCTTCGGCTGTCCCTATAGGATAACCCTTTTTGGGTTCTATATCAAACCCAAAAGGGTTCTACCTAGAACCCAAAAGGGTTCTACCTGGAACCCAAAAGGGTTCTACCTGGAACCAAAAAGGGTTCTACCTAGAGACCAAAATAGTTTTACCTGGAACTAAAAGGGTTCTTCAAAGGGTTCTTTTTTTCAAAGAGTGTATGGTACACATGAGTGTTTACCGTTGAGCCATTTGGAGTTGTACTGGGCTGTTCGCAGCGGCGGCATGTTACCAAGGCTACGGTAGATGACGGGGTCACGACCCGAGAAGTCGATGACAGTGGCGGCGTAGAGTTCGCCCTTCTCTGTTACCATGGCAGTGGAGTTGTGACGCGGGTCGTAGGGGCATCTCGCCACCCCGTTCACCGTGTCCATCACCCGACTGATGTTTCCTATCTGGAAGAGGATGGAAGAAGGGTGATGTCCATACTAGGATCCTAAACAGCAGGAACAGGCCACTCCATTCAGCTAAGGGATGATTTTTGTCGGAGCGGATGTCAGGGGCCCGGAACATAATTATTATAATTTTTACACTGTAAACAGACCACAACTAAGCCGAAAAATTAATTGTATTTGAAAATAACAATCCCTTCATACGTTGATTACATTGAGACACAATCATGTCTCCTCTTTTACTCGTGGGAATACTGGAGAACAGATTTGTTACAGTTTTGGCGCAGACACCTGTTATATAGTATGCATGGCCAAAACATTACTCAATTCTATACTGAACAAAAATAGAAACGCAACATGGAAAGTGTTGGTCCCATGTTTCATCTGCTGAAATAAAAGATCCCAGAAATGTCCAGAAATGTTCCATACTTATGTGGGGGACAATAAAAGGCCACTCTAAAATGTGCAGTTTTGTTACACAACACAATGCCACAGATGTCTCAAGTTTTGAGGGGGGTGCAATTGGCATGCTGACTGCAGGAATGTCCACCAGAGCTGTTGCCAGAGAAGTGAATGTTCATTTCTCTACCATAAGCCCACTCCAACGTCGTTTGGCAGCAGGTCCAACTGACCTTACAACCGCGAACCACGCCAGCCCTCATCCGGCTTCTTCGTCTGAGACCAGCCACCCGGACAGCGGATGACACTGTGGGTTTGCACAACCAAATAATTTCTGCACAAACTGCCAGAAATCGTCTCAGGGAAGCTGATCTGTGTTCTTGTCGTCTTGACCTGACTGCAGTTCGGCGTCGTAACCGACTTCAGTGGGCAAAGGCTCACCTAGGATGGCCACTGGCACGCTGGAGAAGTGTGCTCTTTACGGATGAATCCCGGATTCTACTGTACCGGCAGATGTCAGAAAGCGTGTCGTGGCGTCGTGTGGGTCAGTGGTTTGCTGTTCAACATCGTGAACAGAGTGCTCCATCCTGTCACTCCTCTCTCATCTCCCTCGCCTGTTACTCCTCTCTCATCTCCCTCTCCTGTTACTCCTCTCTCATCTCCCTCTCCTGTTACTCCTCTCTCATCTCCGTCTCCCTCTCCTGTTACTCCTCTCTCATCTACCTCTCCTGTTACTCCTCTCTCCTGTTACTCCTCTCTCATCTCCCTCTCCTGTTACTCCTCTTTCATCTCCCTCTCCTGTTACTCCTCTCTCTCATCCCCCCTCTCCTGTTACTCCTCTCTCATCCCCCCTCTCCTGTTACTCCTCTCTCATCCCCCCTCTCCTGTTACTCCTCTCTCATCCCCCTCTCCTGTTACTCCTCTCTCATCTCCCTCTCCTGTTACTTCTCTCTCATCCCCCTCTCCTGTTACTCCTCTCTCATCTCCATCTCCTGTTACTCCTCTCTCATCTCCCTCTCCTGTTACTCCTCTCTCATCTCCCTCTCCTGGTACTCCTCTCTCTCATCCCCCATCTCCTGTTACTCCTCTCTCATCTCCCTCTCCTGTTACTCCTCTCTCTCATCTCCCTCTCCTGTTACTCCTCTCTCTCATCTCCCTCTCCTGTTACTCCTCTCTCACCCCCCTCTCCTATTACTGCTCTCTCATCTCCCTCTCCCTCTCCTGTTACTCCTCTCTCATCTCCCTCTTCCTCTCCTGTTACTCCTCTCTCTCATCTCCCTCTCCTGTTACTCCTCTCTCATCTCCCTCTCCTGTTATTCCTCTCTCACCCCCCTCTCCTGTTACTCCTCTCTCATCTCCCTCTCCCTCTCCTGTTACTCCTCTCTCATCTCCCTCTCCCTCTCCTGTTACCCCTCTCTCTCTCTCATCTCCCTCTCCTGTTACTCCTCTCTCTCATCTCCCTCTCCTGTTACTCCTCTCTCAACCCCCTCTCCTGTTACTTCTCTCTCATCTCCCTCTCCCTCTCCTGTTACTCCTCTCTCATCTCCCTCTCCCTCTCCTGTTACTCCTCTCTCTCATCTCCCTCTCCTGTTACTCCTCTCTCATCTCCCTCTCCCTCTCCTGTTACTCCTCTCTCTCATCTCCCTCTCCTGTTACTCTCTCACCCCCCTCTCCTGTTACTCCTCTCTCATCTCCTTCAACTCTATCTTTATCCTCCTCTCCCTCTCTCTCTCACCTGCCGGGTGGTGCAGACGGGGGTAAAGGCGTTGGTTCCACAGGTAAAGATCCGCCTCCCGGTGATGAGCAGGACCCGGATGTAGTTCTGACATTCATCCTGCGGGGACGGGAACACGGGAGGTCAAAGATGTCATAACACCACCATACAATAGTCTATTCATTTCTTCCTGTACAAGGTTAGTACAGCTTCTGGTACACTTCATTGAAGCTATCTAAATATCTCTGGTGAAGGCAGCCCCTTTAATGTAGAATTCTACCAGTCGTCTGTCTTTCTCTATCTAAATATCTCTGGTGAAGGCAGCCCCTTTAATGTAGAATTCTACCAGTCGCCTGTCTCTATCTAAATATCTCTGGTGAGGGCAGCCCCTTTAATGTAGAATTCTACCAGTGGTCTGTCTTTCTCTATCTAAATATCTCTGGTGAGGGCAGCCCCTTTAATGTAGAATTCTACCAGTGGTCTGTCTTTCTCTATCTAAATATCTCTGGTGAGGGCATCCCCTTTAATGTAGAATTCTACCAGTCGTCTGTCTTTCTCTAAATATCTCTGGTGAAGGCAGCCCCTTTAATGTAGAATTCTACCAGTCGTCTGTCTCTATCTAAATATCTCTGGTGAAGGCAGCCCCTTTAATGTAGAATTCTACCAGTCGTCTGTCTCTATCTAAATATCTCTGGTGAGGGCAGCCCCTTTAATGTAGAATTCTACCAGTCGTCTGTCTTTATCTAAATATCTCTGGTGAGGGCAGCCCCTTTAATGTAGAATTCTACCAGTCGTCTGTCTTTATCTAAATATCTCTGGTGAGGGCAGCCCCTTTAATGTAGAATTCTACCAGTCGTCTGTCTTTCTCTATTTAAATATCTCTGGTGAGGGCAGCCCATTTAATGTAGAATTCTACCAGTCGTCTGTCTTTCTCTAAATATCTCTGGTGAGGGCAGCCCCTTTAATGTAGAATTCTACCAGTCGTCTGTCTTTCTTTATCTATCTAAATATCTCTGGTGAGGGCAGCCCATTTAATGTAGAATTCTACCAGTCGTCTGCCTTTATCTAAATATCTCTGGTGAGGGCAGCCCCTTTAATGTAGAATTCTACCAGTCGTCTGTCTTTCTCTATCTAAATATCTCTGGTGAAGGCAGCCCCTTTAATGTAGAATTCTACCAGTCGTCTGTCTCTATCTAAATATCTCTGGTGAGGGCAGCCCCTTTAATGTAGAATTCTACCAGTGGTCTGTCTTTCTCTATCTAAAGTGTCCAGAACTGCCAGACAGCTATAATACCTCTGTCTTTCCTTTGCTCTGACAGGACCGCTTGGTGTCTTCATCTGGTCCCCATTCTACTGCCTAGAGAAGAAAATCACATTTAAAAAATGACATATAAACGTGTGCACCATAACGTGGACAGAATGTGTAGATTGGATCCTTGCTAAATCAGATTTAGTATGGGATATGTACTGTATATACTACTATACATACACATACACAAAAAGTATGTGGACACCTTTTTTAATCAACACCCGTTGCTGACAGGTGTATAAAATTGAGCGCACAGTCATGCAATCTCCATAGACAAACATTGGCAGTAGAATGACCCATACTGACTTTCAACGTGGCACCATCATAGGATGCCACCTTTCCAACAAGTCAGTTCATCAAATTTCTGCCCTGCTAGAGCTGCCCCGGTCAAATGTAAGTGCTGTTATTGTGAAGTGGAACGTCTAGGAGCAACAATGGCTCAGCTGTGAAGTGGTAGGCCACACAAGCTTACAGAACGGGACCGCCGAGTGCTGAAGTGTGTTGTGCATAAAAATACTCTGTCCTCGATTGCAGTCAATCACTCCAGTCTAATCACCATGGCTACTCCCCCAACTCAATCACTCAGTCTAATCACCATGGTTACTCCCCCAACTCAATCACTCCAGTCTAATCACCATGGTTACTCCCCCCACTCAATCACTCCAGTCTAATCACCATGCCTACTCCCACCAACTCAATCACTCAGTCTAATCACCATGGTTACTCCCCCCAACTCAATCACTCCAGTCTAATCACCATGGCTACACCAATTGGATCTTGACCACAGGCCAAACAAAAACAAAAACACAAGTCATCCAGCTAACACAAAATGTTCTAACAACATTTGCACAAGGTTCCCCTATTTTGCATATAACTTTCCAAGGAATAGTTTTTTGGGTTGAGTAAGGAAGCCTAGTGGTTAGAGCGTTGGCCTAGTAACCGAAAGGTCGAATCCCAGAGAAGACAATGTAAAAAATCTGTCGTTCTTTCCATGAACAGGCAGTTAACCCACTGTTCCTAGGCCGTCATTGTAAATAAGAATTTGTTCTTAACTGACTTGCCTGGTTAAATAAAGGTAAATAAAGGTTAAATAAAGGTTAAATAAAGGTAAATAAAGGTTAAATAAAGGTAAATAAAGGGAAATAAAGGTAAAATAAAGGTTAAATAAAGGTAAATAAAGGTAAATAAAGGTAAAATAAAGGTTAAATAAAGGTAAATAAAGGTTAAATAAAGGGTAAATAAAGGGAAATAAAGGGTAAATAAAGGTTAAATAAAGGTAAATAAAGGTAAAATAAAGGTTAAATAAAGGTAAATAAAGGTTAAATAAAGGTAAATAAAGGGAAATAAAGGTAAAATAAAGGTTAAATAAAGGTAAATAAAGGTAAATAAAGATAAATAAAGGTTAAATAAAGGGTAAATAAAGGGAAATAAAGGTTAAATAAAGGGTAAATAAAGGTAAATAAAGGGTAAATAAAGGTTAAATAAAGTTAAATAAAGGTAAATAAAGGTAAATAAAGGTTAAATAAAGGTTAAATAAAGGTAAATAAAGGTTAAATAAAGGTAAATAAAGGGAAATAAAGGGAAATAAAGGTTAAATAAAGGGTAAATAAAGTTAAATAAAGGTTAAATAAAGGTTAAATAAAGGTAAATAAAGGTTAAATAAAGGTTAAATAAAGGTAAATAAAGGTAAATAAAGGTTAAATAAAGGTAAATAAAGGTAAATAAAGGTTAAATAAAGTTAAATAAAGGTAAATAAAGGTTAAATAAAGGTTAAATAAAGGTTAAATAAAGATAAATAAAGGTTAAATAAAGGTAAATAAAGGTTAAATAAAGGTAAATAAAGGTAAATAAATAATCGGGCATAAGAATAGTAGTATAATTCAACTGTATTCTCTGTTCCTACAGTTTCATTGTGGTCCTGAGAGTGAAAAGCAGCACCTCATTTTGGGGGAAATGTTATCATAGTTCTGGGAAACTGTAAATCATGGTTTGTTTACACCATAAATATCAGTGTAAACAAACGTAGTAAATTCAATTGCGTGCACATCTCAAGGCCCAAAATTGCCATCCAAGACTGCAATTTAATTTCACTAAAATAGCTGATAAATAAACCGGTATGTGTCCTACCATTACAATGCTGACCTGCTCTAACTATTTCCTATTTTCTATTAAACCGATATATCTCTCAGACCCTCAAACTTAAGGGGAGTCCTTACACTGACACACCTTACAGGATACTGTAGCATTTCACTGTGCTTTACTTTGGAGCCACTGAAACTGGCCTCAGCCTCGTGAGCGTTCACTGTGCTTTACTATGGAACCACTGAAACTGGCCTCAGCCTCGTGAACGTTCACTGTGCTTTACTATGGAGCCACTGAAACTGGCCTCAGCCTCGTGAACGTTCACTGTGCTTTACTTTGGAGCCACTGAAACTGGCCTCAGCCTCGTGAGCGTTCACTGTGCTTTACTATGGAGCCACTGAAACTGGCCTCAGCCTCGTGAACGTTCACTGTGCTTTACTATGGAGCCACTGAAACTGGCCTCAGCCTCGTGAACGTTCACTGTGCTTTACTATGGAGCCACTGAAACTGGCCTCAGCCTCGTGAACGTTCACTGTGCTTTACTATGGAGCCACTGAAACTGGCCTCAGCCTCGTGAGCGTTCACTGTGCTTTACTATGGAGCCACTGAAACTGGCCTCAGCCTCGTAAACGTTCACTGTGCTTTACTATGGAGCCACTGAAACTGGCCTCAGCCTCGTAAACGTTCACTGTGCTTTACTATGGAGCCACTGAAACTGGCCTCAGCCTCGTGAATGTTCACTGTGCTTTACTATGGAGCCACTGAAACTGGCCTCAGCCTCGTGAGCGTTCACTGTGCTTTACTATGGAGCCACTGAAACTGGCCTCAGCCTCGTAAACGTTCACTGTGCTTTACTTTGGAGCCACTGAAACTGGCCTCAGCCTCGTGAGCGTTCACTGTGCTTTACTATGAAGCCACTGAAACTGGCCTCAGCCTTGTGAGCGTTCACTGTGCTTTACTATGGAGCCACTGAAACTGGCCTCAGCCTTGTGAGCGTTCACTGTGCTTTACTATGGAGCCACTGAAACTGGCCTCAGCCTCGTGAGCGTTCACTGTGCTTTACTTTGGAGCCACTGAAACTGGCCTCAGCCTTGTGAGCGTTCACTGTGCTTTACTATGGAGCCACTGAAACTGGCCTCAGCCTCGTAAACGTTCACTGTGCTTTACTATGGAGCCACTAAAACTGGCCTCAGCCTTGTGAGCGTTCACTGTGCTTTACTTTGGAGCCACTGAAACTGGCCTCAGCCTCGTGAACGTTCACTGCTAAACTCACTCCCACCAAGTCTTTCCCTCAGTCACCCCTGACAACAGAGCTCCCAAATCTACTTCTAAAGATCAGGGACAAAGCGTGAATGAATTACCAAACTGAAAACTCTTCCCTGTGTTTGCATAATGCCATTGTGGCCACTGGTGCAGTGGTCGATTAAGGAGTTGGTTCTCAGAGGTGTCATTCATGGTTCGCTTGCTCTGATAGGCCGACCAGGGCCTCCAAAGTCACACATGTCCCTCCCTCCCCCAGCCTGCTCCTTGTCCGTTCATTCAGTATAGCATTGATGAATGACATGAGACTCTTATTGAGACGGTCAGTGGGCTCATTGTTCAAGGACACTCCTTACGTACCTTGATGTATACTGACTACACTCCTTAAATACCTGGATGTATACTGACTACACTCCTTATGTACCTGGATGTATACTGACTACACTCCTTAAGTATCTGGATGTGTACTGACTACACTCCTTAAGTACCTGGATGTGTACTGACTACACTCCTTAAGTACCTAGATGTATACTGACTACACTCCTTAAGTACCTGGATGTGTACTGACTACACTCCTTAAGTACCTAGATGTATACTGACACCAAAGTTCAGTACTTTTTAATAGTGGTACAGATGTAGGATCTTAATTTGAACCAGTTTGCTACAGAAGGAAGAAAATCCTGCAGCAAGAGGAAATGTTAATTATTATGTGGATTATAATTAATGGTCATCTTTGTAGCATATTAGCGTTTTTCATCATGAATGTTGTTCTGGAGGCAGCGCTGCGGAGTGGTCACTCGCTAGCACAGCCACAAATTCATAAAATCGGATTTTAAACCTAACGCTTTCAAAGTGGAAATTACAAACTTCCGAAGCCTTTTTAAACCTGAAATATACTACAAGTTCAAATTTCCTGCATAGCAGGAAAGTTCTCCTGAAAAAGGGTGATCAAATTAAGATCCTACATCTGTATATTGAAATTGTAAAACGACCTTGTAAGAAATTATTTATGTTATATGCAGTCATCCTTGAACTTCCAAATTAAATCATTGTACCTTGTATCCATGGATACAAATGGATCATAATTCGTAGAGAAAAAGACACTACAATCATAACATTAAAGGAGAGAGGTACTTTGTAATATTCACGGTATGTCCTTTAGTTGTATACTGATGAAACGCAATTCATACAGTTAATGACATATCAAGGAGCCATTGTAAGAGATGGAATATATTTATAATATCCCTAAGACAGACAGCCAGACAGCCAGATGGACAGGAAGACATTAGTGCATCCTGCAGCACTGTGACATTTCCAAAACAGCTTATTCAGATTGATTTTAGGGAGACGTTTGATGGGTATTATCCCAAGAAAGCAATGACGTGGCCCTCAGGACAAATCTGACAGAAAGTTCATGACTGACATCAAATTGATCAGCCGTTTAGCAATGACAGGGTAGGGATCAGGGGAGGGAGAGGAGACAAGGGATAGAGAGAGCGAGACAGAGACAGAGAGAAAGAGAGCGCGATAGACAGAGAGAGACAGAGAGAGACAGAGACAGAGAGCAAGACAGAGAGAAAGAGAGTGCGATAGACAGAGACAGAGAGAGAGAGAGAGAGAGAGACAGAGAGAGATAAACAGCCAGAGAGATTTATGTTTATTTATTTTCCCTTTTGTACTTTAACTATTTGCACATAATCTGAATTTGACATTTCTTTAGTATTTCTGTGAATGTAGAGTAAAGTTTACTGTAATTTTTTTTATTGTTTATTTCACTTTTACTTATTATTTATTTCACTTGCTTTGGCAATGTAAACATGCGTTTCCCATGCCAGCAAGCCCCTTAAATTGAAATGGACAGAGAGCGAGTGGGCAGAGTAAAGGTAGCTGGGTAGATCCCGTTCCTGTGTGATGTAACCCCTGGTAAACACCAATTTGGCCCAGTAAACCCTCAGTGTGTTGACATTCCTAACCCCCACCCCCCCACCCCCACCTTACCCCACTAAGCTAAGGAACGGAGCCTACTGGCCAACAGTTACTCTGATGTGTCTGGTCTCTTCTACAATTTCAACAAACTATATGGTTGCCTAGCTACCATTTGGAAGAGTGAAAACAGCCCTAAGTAATGTGGTGTGTAATAACAGTGGGAGCATGGAGAGCTGTGAACGGCTTACCTGTAAGAGAGAAGCATTACTGAGACTCAGTCTGAAGAGGTGATTTCTGAAGATAGAGGAGAGAGAGTTCTAACCAACATCAGTAAAGAAACAAGCAAAAGTCTGTTGTGTTGGATGTGTGTGTACATGTAAAATAGGGGGTCTGTGTGTGGGTTGCACGTGTGTGTGTGTGTGTGTGTGTGTGTGTGTGTGTGTGTGTGTGTATCTCACCTAGCTCCCACAATCAGCTGGTTTCTGGTCAGGTCAAGGGTCAGCTGGGAAAAGTCCTTCACTCCGGGACGAGAGAATCCTGACATCCAGGGACTCAATGCTGAAAGGAGGAAGAGGAGGGAAGGAAGAAGAGCAGGATGAGGAGGTGAAACGAGTGTGAACATCCAGTCAGTTGGGAAGTTGACACTAAACGGTCGCTGGCTCAGGCCCTGCTCTGACTGTGTGAAATGTCTCTCCCCTGACGTTTTACCTGGAACATGGAGATGAGCCTTTCAGCCTGTGTCATCAACTGATTTTTCACCAGATATCAGTTCAAACCAGCTCCTGTAGATCCATTATGACAGTAGCAGGCTAACACAGTAGTAGCATGTTGACACATCTGTATCATATCAAGATCAGTGCGACTGTGAGAGCGGGTGGCTCAAAACCAAAAGCTGCCAAACCAGCAGATAATCTCTCCTTGAGCCCTGTGCTGAAACGCATGCTGACCCTTACCAGAGGCTGAGCTAACGCTAGCCTGCTTCATTAGATGGAGAATGAGAGACAGAGGGAGAGTTAGTGGGAGGGAGAGAGAGAAAGAGGCAGGGAGAGAAAAAAAGAGAGAGCGAGAGAGAGCGAGAGAGAGAGAGCGAGAGAGGAAGACAGAGAGAGAGCAAGAGACAGAGGAAGACAGAGAGAGAGAGAGCGAGAGACAGAGGAAGACAGAGAGAGAGAGGGAGAGAGAGCGGGTGTTAGAGAGAGATAAAGAGATGGGGGAGACAAAGAGGTCATTGGGGGGAGGGAGGGATGTACCCAAAGCAATAAAGCCAGGGTTTGTTTTGGTGTCCTGATGTTAATGTAACTCGACACCCAGTCAAAACAGCCAAGGCTCGGGAATCTGCACCAATAGAAAGACTGTTTGATGGGCAAATATAAACAGTTTAGCTTAGATGCGTCCAACTGGGGACTTTAAATTGAGGAGATAGAGACACAACTTCAAAACAAATGGGAAAAGTCAGAGAAGGCGAGCAAAGACGTTCTCATATAGACGTGATATCAGCCTAAACTAGATTCTTGCAACAAAGTTCAGTGTACTGTATCTCAGCAACAGTTTAATATATAGATCATTTCTACAGACGACAGGTGATGTTAAGTGTATTTCAAAATCATAATACTGTAATATAAAAAAGCCTCAGCCATTGAGATAGTATTGTAAAATGTGAAAGTCCACACCACTCCGCTAACACAGACAGACTGTTAATCAGAACCACTAGTACCCCAAACCTCACACTGTTAAAACAGACCTTTGGTTCTTTGTCCATAAAATAATCTTAATGCTCCCCCTGGGTAGGAATAATCTCCTTCAAAAATGAGAAATGTTACCCTGCATAAAGGTTAGTCCCTCTGAAACCTTTCAATGACGACGATATTAAAAATGAAAAATGGCACACAACTTCTGACAGCATTCGTATCACACCATAAACATCCCCTTCTGGATAGAGTCGCTACTGTACGCTGCTATGAGCTCTTTACAAGATGTCTAACCTAGTTCTCACTCACACAATGTTGTGTAGTTGTGCCTGTTTCACACCAGGTCAGAACATGCAGTGGCTACAGTTGTATTCTCTAGTAGATGGATCAATGAATAAATGTATTGAATAATTTCATTTCTCATAGGGAAATGTGCAGCAACATACAGGCATGCTTGACACAATGTCACTGGATCTGAATGGCTTCAAATCAAATGTTATGGGTCACATACACATGGTTAGCAGATGTTATTGGTCACATACACATGGTTAGCAGATGTTATGGGTCACATACACATGGTTAGCAGATGTTATGGGTCACATACACATGGTTAGCAGATGTTATGGGTCACATACACATGGTTAGCATATGTTATTGGTCACATACACATAGTTAGCAGATGTTATTGGTCACATACACATGGTTAGCAGATGTTATTGGTCACATACACATGGTTAGCAGATGTTATTGGTCACATACACATGGTTAGCAGATGTTATGGGTCACATACACATGGTTAGCAGATGTTATGGGTCACATACACATGGTTAGCAGATGTTATGGGTCACATACACATGGTTAGCATATGTTATTGGTCACATACACATAGTTAGCAGATGTTATTGGTCACATACACATGGTTAGCAGATGTTATTGGTCACATACACATGGTTAGCAGATGTTATTGGTCACATACACATGGTTAGCAGATGTTATTGGTCACATACACATGGTTAGCAGATGTTATTGGTCACATACACATGGTTAGCAGATGTTATTGGTCACTTACACATGGTTAGCAGATGTTATGGGTCACATACACATGGTTAGCAGATGTTATGGGTCACATACACATGGTTAGCAGATGTTATGGGTCACATACACATGGTTAGCATATGTTATTGGTCACATACACATGGTTAGCAGATGTTATTGGTCACATACACATGGTTAGCAGATGTCATTGGTCACATACACATGGTTAGCAGATGTCATTGGTCACATACACATGGTTAGCAGATGTTATTGGTCACATACACATGGTTAGCAGATGTTATTGGTCACATACACATGGTTAGCAGATGTCATTGGTCACACACATGGTTAGCAGATGTCATTGGTCACATACACATGGTTAGCAGATGTCATTGGTCACATACACATGGTTAGCAGATGTCATTGGTCACATACACATGGTTAGCAGATGTTATTGGTCACATACACATGGTTAGCAGATGTTATTGGTCACATACACATGGTTAGCAGATGTTATTGGTCACATACACATGGTTAGCAGATGTTATTGGTCACATACACATGGTTAGCAGATGTTATTGGTCACTTACACATGGTTAGCAGATGTTATGGGTCACATACACATGGTTAGCAGATGTCATTGGTCACATACACATGGTTAGCAGATGTTATTGGTCACATACACATGGTTAGCAGATGTTATTGGTCACATACACATGGTTAGCAGATGTTATTGGTCACATACACATGGTTAGCAGATGTTATTGGTCACATACACATGGTTAGCAGATGTTATTGGGAGTGTAGCAAAATGCTTGTAAAAGGACTAGAAGCGAGGCAGCCCTCTCTGTCGACGCCATCTTTAAAAGGCTTCAGTCCATAGCCATGTTTGTATACAGCGGGAGATGGGCAACTGCTTCTTTTGTAGGCCTGCGATCAATTCCACCCCCAAAATATGTCAGTCACTGACAGCAACAATTCTTATTTACAATGACGGCCTACCCCGGCCAAACCCGGAGGACGCTGGGCCAATTTTCCACCGCCCTATGGGACTCTCAATCACAGCTGGTTGTGATACAGCCTGGAATCGAACCAGGGTGTCTGTAGTGACACCTCAAGCACTGAGATGCAGTGCCTTAGATCGCTGCGCTACTCGGGAGCCCTGTGTGGGTAGGCAGACCCGCGAGCCACTCGGGAGCCCTGTGTGGGTAGGCAGACCCGCGAGCCACTCGGAAGCCCTGTGTGGGTAGGCAGACCCGCGAGCCACTCGGAAGCCCTGTGTGGGTAGGCAGACCCGCGAGCCACTCGGGAGCCCTGTGTGGGTAGGCAGACCCGCGAGCCACTCGGGAGCCCTGTGTGGGTAGGCAGACCCGCGAGCCACTCGGGAGCCCTGTGTGGGTAGGCAGACCCGAGAGCCACTCGGGAGCCCTGTGTGGGTAGGCAGACCCGCAAGCCACTCGGGAGCCCTGTGTGGGTAGGCAGACCCGCGAGCCACTCGGGAGCCCTGTGTGGGTAGGCAGACCCGCGAGCCACTCGGGAGCCCTGTGTGGGTAGGCAGACCCGCGAGCCACTCGGGAGCCCTGTGTGGGTAGGCAGACCCGCGAGCCACTCGGGAGCCCTGTGTGGGTAGGCAGACCCGCGAGCCACTCGGGAGCCCTGTGTGGGTAGGCAGACCCGCGAGCCACTCGGGAGCCCTGTGTGGGTACACAGACCCGCGAGCCACAGTGGCCCCTCATGATGAGTTCAGATTTCTTGTGGTCCCACCCACATCAGAGTTGCCCATCCGGTCTCCAGTAAGACAACAATAGCAGACAGCAGTGTTCCCTGAGGTACATAGTGATGCCAGTCTCAGCCACATTGAACCAGCATGTGACAAGTGTGACAAGTGTCTGATGATTGACAGTTGACTGACAGAACAGTTTGCCATTCTCCCCTCTCTTCCTCCCCCACCTCCTCTCCTCAGAACCCTTTCAGAAATTACACCCCTGAGGGGGGGAGCATCCTGGCAAAGGACAGACACTTTCTAACAGACATCCAAATGGAGTGGAAAGTAGTCTCTCTCTCTCTCTCTCTCTCTCTCTCTCTAGATAATGGAACCCTGAAAAGAGCTGACAGTGGAGGGAAGGAGCGAGGGAGGGGTTTTGGGGATGAGAGAGAGAAAGAATAGACAGCTCTCTTAAAAGGGAAAAGGCTCCAGAAATGAGAGGAGTCCAATTATCTACAATCACAAAATGTTGCTGTCCTTTCGGTTTCTCTTGGGCCAGACCCATATAGCTGGCGTTCCGGGCAGAGGAGTGATTGAGAAGGATGAGGCTGCAGAATCCTCAGAGGAGATAGCAGTGAATAGCAAACCATTGTGAAACATCTCATTGGAATGATGATGCTAGTGAGGAGTAGATTTACAAAATGGTATTGGAAATCTGTCAAATACTTTCGCTATGCTTGACTGAGCTGCCTGGAGCACCGTAACCAATTGCATACTCTTAAAAATGAAAACCCTGCCTATCCGGCACAACAGGCAAATGCTCAAAGTATCTAATGTGCTCACCTTTGTATGGGACGATGGGATGAACTTTCCTGGTACACTCCGGTAGGGGCGGGAACGGGCTCTCAAAGTTGACCAATGGCTGCTGGCATAGACAGAGTGGCAGGCAGAGGAGCAGCAGTAGACCAACGGGAGGAAGGGACACAACCTCCCACAGAGATGTCGCCATGGTTACGGGACCAACCACGCCCACCATACCTCTAACTGGTCCTCACAGGACACACCTGAGGGAGGAAGGACAGAGCTGTCAGTCAAACATACACATGGCCAATGACGATTGATTATAACATACAGACAGCCAATCACCACTTAGACAGTAAAGTGCAGCGAAAGACAACTAGAACGACATTGTCTTCTGTATAAAATGTATTTGAGCTTTTAGATATTTTTACTCCTTGAAAGATATGGGAAATCAAGGTAGCAAGAGCAGCGTGTCAACTGAACACCACAGACCACAGATAATAATATGTTTTACCTCTATGCCAGAATAGATCCATTTAACAAATCTGATCATTTCATTTAAACCTTTAGTGACCCGAAGCCTTCCTGACCCCTGGTTTTATGGGCTGGCCAATTGACACCTGTCTAGTGTGCTGACATTGTGCAGAGCTGGAGTGAGTGGCCACCAACGCTGACCCAAATGACATTAGCGGGGTCAAAGGTTATAGCAACGCAACAGTAATTGAGCTACTCCCCCTATCCCAAACCCCAACAAACTTATCCTGTCATTACTGATAATCACACACATTCATTCAAATGAAGATAGACAAGCAGGGGTTGAGGGAACGGTGTGTGGTATGAAGATAGATATGCAGGGGTTGAGGGAACAGTGTGTGGTATGAAGGTAGATGTGCAGGGATTGAGGAAACAGTGTGTGGTATGAAGGTAGATATGCAGGGGTTGAGGGAACAGTGTGTGGTATGAAGATAGATATGCAGGGGTTGAGGAAACAGTGTGTGGTATGAAGGTAGATATGCAGGGGTTGAGGGAACCGTGTGTGGTATGAAGGTAGATACGCAGGGGTTGAGGGAACAGTGTGTGGTATGAAGGTAGATATGCAGGGGTTGAGGGAACAGTGTGTGGTATGAAGGTAGATGTGCAGGGATTGAGGAAACAGTGTGTGGTATGAAGGTAGGTATGCAGGGGTTGAGGGAACAGTGTGTGGTATGAAGGTAGATATGCAGGGGTTGAGGGAACCGTGTGTGGTATGAAGGTAGATACGCAGGGGTTGAGGGAACAGTGTGTGGTATGAAGGTAGATAAGCAGGGGTTGAGGGAACAGTGTGAGGTATGAAGGTAGATGTGCAGGGATTGAGGAAACAGTGTGTGGTATGAAGGTAGGTATGCAGGGGTTGAGGGAACAGTGTGTGGTATGAAGGTAGATATGCAGGGGTTGAGGGAACAGTGTGTGGTATGAAGGTAGATATGCAGGGGTTGAGGGAACAGTGTGTGGTATGAAGGTAGATATGCAGGGGTTGAGGGAACAGTGTGAGGTATGAAGGTAGATGTGCAGGGATTGAGGAAACATTGTGTGGTATGAAGGTAGGTATGCAGGGGTTGAGGGAACAGTGTGTGGTATGAAGGTAGATATGCAGGGGTTGAGGGAACAGTGTGTGGTATGAAGGTAGATATGCAGGGGTTGAGGGAACAGTGTGTGGTATGAAGATAGATAAGCAGGGGTTGAGGAAACGGTGTGTGGTATGAAGGTAGATATGCAGGGGTTGAGGGAACAGTGTGAGGTATGAAGATAGATATGCAGGGGTTGAGGGAACAGTGTGTGGTCCCCCTAATCCCCTTTAGCCAATAGAATAAGAGAACAATGGCCTATTTTCATAGAGTAGAATAGTTTAGTATAGAATAGTTTACATTAAAATAGTTTAGTATAGAATAGTTTACAATAAAATAGTTTAGTATAGAATAGTTTACATTAAAATAGTTTAGTATAGAATAGTTTACAATAAAATAGTTTAGTATAGAATAGTTTACATTAAAATAGTTTAGTATAGAATAGTTTAGTATAGAATAGTTTACAATAAAATAGTTTAGTATAGAATAGTTTACAATAAAATAGTTTAGTATAGAATAGTTTAGTATAGAATAGTTTACAATAAAATAGTTTAGTATAGAATAGTTTACATTAAAATAGTTTAGTATAGAATAGTTTACAATAAAATAGTTTAGTATAGAATAGTTTACATTAAAATAGTTTAGTATAGAATAGTTTAGTATAGAATAGTTTACAATAAAATAGTTTAGTATAGAATAGTTTACAATAAAATAGTTTAGTATAGAATAGTTTACATTAAAATAGTTTAGTATAGAATAGTTTAGAATAGAATAGTTTACAATAAAATAGTTTAGTATAGAATAGTTTAGAATAGAATAGTTCAGTATAGAATAGTTTAGTATAGAATATTTTATTATAGAATAGTATAGTATAGAATAGTTTACATTAAAATAGTTTAGTATATAATAGTTTACAATAAAATAGTTTGGTATAGAATAGTTTAGTATAGAATAGTTTACAATAGAATAGTTTAGTATAGAATAGCTTAGTATAGAATAGTTTACATTAAAATAGTTTAGTATAGAATAGCTTAGTATAGAATAGTTTAGAATAGAATAGTATAGTATAGAATAGTTTACAATAAAATAGTTTACAATGAAATAGTTTAGTATAGAATAGTTTAGAATAGAATAGTATAGTATAGAATAGTTTACATTAAAATAGTTTAGTATATAATAGTTTACAATAAAATAGTTTGGTATAGAATAGTTTACAATATAATAGTTTAGTATAGAATAGTTTACAATAGAATAGTTTAGTATAGAATAGTTTACATTAAAATAGTTTGGTATAGAATAGTTTAGTATAGAATAGTTTAGAATAGAATAGTATAGTGTAGAATAGATTAGTATAGAATAGTTTAGTATAGTATAGAATAGTTTAGTATAGAATAGTTTACAATAAAATAGTTTAGTATAGAATAGCTTAGTATAGAATAGTTTACAATAAAATAGTTTAGTATAGAATAGCTTAGTATAGAATAGTTTACAATAAAATAGTTTAGTATAGAATAGCTTAGTATAGAATAGTTTACAATAAAATAGTTTAGTATAGAATAGCTTAGTATAGAATAGTTCAGTATATAATATTTTATTATAGAATAGTATAGTGTAGAATAGATTAGTATAGAATAGTTTAGTATAGTATAGAATAGTTTAGAATATAAAAGTTTAGGATAGAATAGTTTAGTGTAGAAAAGTTTAGTATAGAATTGTTTAGTTTAGTATAGACAAGTTTAGTATAGAATAGAATACCGGAGCACCAAGTCTAGGACCAAAAGGCTCCTCAACAGCTTCTAGCACCAAGCCATTAGACTGCTGAACAATTCATAAAATCGCCACCGGACAATTTACATTCACCCCCCCTCCCTTTTGTACACTGCTGCTACTTGCTGTTTGTTTGTTACCTATGCATAGTCACTTCACCCCCACCTACATTTACAGATTACCTCAACTAGCCTGTACCCCCGCACACTGACTTGGTACAGGTGCCTCCTGTATACACCCCCGCACACTGACTTGGTACAGGTGCCTCCTGTATATACCCCCGCACACTGACTTGGTACAGGTGCCTCCTGTATATACCCCCGCACACTGACTCTGTACAGGTGCCTCCTGTATATACCCCCCCACACTGACTTGGTACAGGTGCCTCCTGTATATACCCCCCCACACTGACTTGGTACAGGTGCCTCCTGTATGTACCCCCCACACTGACTTGGTACAGGTGCCTCCTGTATATACCCCCCCACACTGACTTGGTACAGGTGCCTCCTGTATATACCCCCCCACACTGACTTGGTACAGGCGCCTCCTGTATATAACCCCGCACACTGACTTGGTACAGGTGCCTCCTGTATATACCCCCGCACACTGACTTGGTACAGGTGCCTCCTGTATATAACCCCGCACACTGACTTGGTACAGGTGCCTCCTGTATATACCCCCCCACACTGACTTGGTACAGGTGCCTCCTGTATATACCCCCCACACTGACTTGGTACAGGTGCCTCCTGTATATACCCCCGCACACTGACTCTGTACAGGTGCCTCCTGTATATACCCCCCCACACTGACTTGGTACAGGTGCCTCCTGTATATACCCCCCCACACTGACTTGGTACAGGTGCCTCCTGTATATACCCCCCCACACTGACTTGGTACAGGTGCCTCCTGTATATACCCCCCCACACTGACTTGGTACAGGTGCCTCCTGTATATACCCCCCACACTGACTTGGTACAGGTGCCTCCTGTATATACCCCCCCACACTGACTTGGTACAGGTGCCTCCTGTATATACCCCCCCACACTGACTTGGTACAGGTGCCTCCTGTATATACCCCCCCACACTGACTTGGTACAGGTGCCTCCTGTATATACCCCCCCACACTGACTTGGTACAGGTGCCTCCTGTATATACCCCCCACACTGACTTGGTACAGGTGCCTCCTGTATATACCCCCCACACTGACTTGGTACATGTGCCTCCTGTATATACCCCCCCACACTGACTTGGTACAGGTGCCTCCTGTATATACCCCCCACACTGACTCGGTACAGGTGCCCCCTGTATATACCCCCCACACTGACTCGGTACAGGTGCCTCCTGTATATACCCCCCACACTGACTTGGTACAGGTGCCTCCTGTATATACCCCCCACACTGACTCGGTACAGGTGCCCCCTGTATATACCCCCCACACTGATTCGGTACAGGTGCCTCCTGTATATACCCCCCAGACTGACTCGGTACAGGTGCCTCCTGTATATACCCCCCAGACTGACTTGGTACAGGTGCCCCCTGTATATACCCCCCACACTGACCCCCACGTTGTGTTACTTGTTATTATTACTTTTTATTTTAGTCTACTTGGTAAATATTTTCTTCTTCTTGATCTGCACTGTTGGTTAAGGGCTTGTAAGTCAGCATTTCACAGTAAAGTCTACACTGTTGGTTAAAGGCTTGTAAGTAAGAATTTCACAGTAAAGTCTACACTGTTGGTTAAGGGCTTGGAAGTCAGCATTTCACAGTAAAGTCTACACTGTTGGTTAAGGGCTTGGAAGTCAGCATTTCACAGTAAAGTCTACACTGTTGGTTAAGGGCTTGGAAGTCAGCATTTCACAGTAAAGTCTACACTGTTGGTTAAGGGCTTGTAAGTAAGCATTTCACAGTAAAGTCTACACTGTTGGTTAAGGGCTTGTAAGTCAGCGTTTCACAGTAAAGTCTACACTGTTGGTTAAGGGCTTGTATGTCAGCATTTCACAGTAAAGTCTACACTGTTGGTTAAGGGCTTGTAAGTCAGCATTTCACAGTAAAGTCTACACTGTTGGTTAAGGGCTTGTATGTCAGCATTTCACAGTAAAGTCTACACTGTTGGTTAAGGGCTTGTAAGTCAGCATTTCACAGTAAAGTCTACACTGTTGGTTAAGGGCTTGGAAGTCAGCATTTCACAGTAAAGTCTACACTGTTGGTTAAGGGCTTGGAAGTCAGCATTTCACAGTAAAGTCTACACTGTTGGTTAAGGGCTTGGAAGTCAGCATTTCACAGTAAAGTCTACACTGTTGGTTAAGGGCTTGTTAGTCAGCATTTCACAGTAAAGTCTATACTGTTGGTTAAGGACTTGTAAGTCAGCATTTCACAGTAAAGTCTACACTGTTGGTTAAGGGCTTGTAAGTCAGCATTTCACAGTAAAGTCTACACTGTTGGTTAAGGGCTTGTAAGTCAGCATTTCACAGTAAAGTCTACACTGTTGGTTAAGGGCTTGGAAGTCAGCATTTCACAGTAAAGTCTACACTGTTGGTTGAGGGCTTGGAAGTCAGCATTTCACAGTAAAGTCTACACTGTTGGTTAAGGGCTTGTAAGTCAGCATTTCACAGTAAAGTCTACACTGTTGGTTAAGGGCTTGTAAGTCAGCATTTCACAGTAAAGTCTACACTGTTGGTTAAGGGCTTGGAAGTCAGCATTTCACAGTAAAGTCTACACTGTTGGTTAAGGGCTTGTAAGTCAGCATTTCACAGTAAAGTCTACACTGTTGGTTAAGGGCTTGTAAGTCAGCATTTCACGGTAAAGTCTATACTTGTATTCGGCGCATGTGACAAATAAAGTTTGATTTGATTTGAATAGTATAGAATAGTTTAGTATAGAATAGTCTAGAATAGTGTAAAATAGAATAGTGTAGAATAGAATAGAATAGTGTAATATAGAATGTATAGAATAGTATAGTATAGTCTAGAATAGTGTAAAATAGAACGGATAGAATAGTGTAGTATAGAATAGTGTAAAATTGTCTAGAATAGAATAGTGTAAAATAGAATAGTATAGAATAGAATAGTATAGAATAGTGTAAAATAGTCTAGAATAGAATAGTGAAAAATAGAATAGTATAGAATAGAATAGTATAGAATAGTGTAAAATAGTCTAGAATAGAATAGTATAGAATAGAATAGTATAGAATAGTGTAAAATAGTCTAGAATAGAATAGTATAGAATAGTGTAGAATATAATAGTGTAGAATAGAATAGTCCAGAATAGAATAGTGTAAAATAGAATAGTATAGAATAGTATAGAATAGAATAGTATAGAATAGTATAGAATAGAATAGTATAGAATAGTGTAAAATAGTCTAGAATAGAATAGTATAGAATAGAATAGTGTAGAATATAATCGTGTAGAATAGAATAGTCCAGAATAGAATAGTGTAAAATAGAATAGTATAGAATAGTATAGAATAGAATAGTATAGAATAGTGTAAAATAGTCTAGAATAGAATAGTATAGAATAGTCTAGAATAGAATAGTGTAGAATAGAATAGTGTAGAATAGAATAGTCCAGAATAGAATAGTGTAAAATAGAATAGTATAGAATAGTATAGAATAGTGTAAAATAGTCTAGAATAGAATAGTATAGAATAGTCTAGAATAGAATAGTGTAGAATATAATATTGTAGAATAGAATAGTCCAGAATAGAATAGTGTAAAATAGAATAGTATAGAATAGTATAGAATAGAATAGTATAGAATAGTGTAAAATAGTCTAGAATAGAATAGTATAGAATAGTCTAGAATAGAATAGTGTAGAATATAATAGTGTAGAATAGAATAGTCCAGAATAGAATAGTGTAAAATAGAATAGTATAGAATAGTATAGAATAGAATAGTATAGAATAGTGTAAAATAGTCTAGAATAGAATAGTATAGAATAGTCTAGAATAGAATAGTGTAGAATAGAATAGTGTAGAATAGAATAGTCCAGAATAGAATAGTATAGAATAGAATAGTATAGAATAGTATAGAATAGAATAGTATAGAATAGTGTAAAATAGTCTAGAATAGAATAGTATAGAATAGTCTAGAATAGAATAGTGTAGAATAGAATAGTGTAGAATAGAATAGTCCAGAATAGAATAGTATAGAATAGAATAGTATAGAATAGTATAGAATAGAATAGTATAGAATAGTGTAAAATAGTCTAGAATAGAATAGTATAGAATAGTCTAGAATAGAATAGTGTAGAATAGAATAGTGTAGAATAGAATAGTCCAGAATAGAATAGTATAGAATAGTATAGAATAGTCCAGAATAGAATAGTATAGAATAGTATAGAATAGTGTAAAATAGTCTAGAATAGAATAGTATAGAATAGTCTAGAATAGAATAGTGTAGAATAGAATAGTGTAGAATAGAATAGTCCAGAATAGAATAGTCCAGAATAGAATAGTGTAAAATAGAATAGTATAGAATAGTATAGAATAGAATAGTATAGAATAGTCCAGAATAGAATAGTATAGAATAGAATAGTATAGAATAGTCCAGAATAGAATAGTATAGAATAGTATAGAATAGTGTAAAATAGTCTAGAATAGAATAGTATAGAATAGTCTAGAATAGAATAGTGTAGAATAGAATAGTGTAGAATAGAATAGTCCAGAATAGAATAGTGTATATTAGTCCATCAGAGACTGACATTCTTCTTCTGTTCTGCTCCCAACACCCCCAAGACGGACAGACTCAAACAATTACACTACATCTGTTACTGTAAACTTCTGGTGTAGTTATTCAACCGTGTGTCTCTCCTGCATGTTGTGGGCACAGATGTGGAACCCTCCTTCCTCTTTAAAGATGTGGAGCAAGTGAAGGGAGAAGGAAGCATCGAGCGTAAGTTGCTGCAGTCCTAAACATCTGGCCCTAGCTAGCTGCTCACAGCAGCCTCGGAGACCACTGGAGTTGGCAACTTGGCACAAGTCCAGTCTAAAACCATCTGGGTGCTTAATGCCCCACTATCACCATGGGCATCAGCAGACGCTGGCACACACACTGTACATCACTGAGGAAAACACACACACACAATCGTGCTTGCACATGGACATACACACACACACACACACACACACACACACACACACACACACACACACACACACACACACACACACACACACACACACACACACACACACACACACACTCCTTCTCACATTCCCTCTCTCCCCAATGTCCTTGTTGTAGTGCTGAAGGACTGGAGAGTTTGTAACAAAGTAAAGTTGATCATTAATGTTGGCAGTGAAGCATAAGAGGCGTTCAGACACAACTGTAATGACTTGGTGTTTGGGCGCCAAGCAGCTGCCAGGGGGGTGTGTGTGTGTACATGATCAGAGTCAGGTATCTTGGATGAGAGAAGGGAGGGTCTCCTTCTGTTGATTATGGCAGTGGATACAGTAGGTTGTCATGGTAACAACATGTATTGCTGATGGAGATGATTAGTGATGTGGATGATTATGAACAGATGCATTTTTTTATAGAGTGTCTTAATTAGGAGTTTGTGATGTAGCCTATACATGTTGTACACTGAGGGTACAAAACATTAGGAACACCTTCCTAATATTGATTAACAAAACATTAGGAACACCTTCCTAATATTGATTAACAAAACATTAGAAACACCTTCCTAATATTGATTAACAAAACATTAGAAACACCTTCCTAATATTGATTAACAAAACATTAGAAACACCTTCCTAATATTGAGTTGCACCCCCTTTTGCCCTCAGAACAGCCTCAATTCGTCAGGGCATGGACTCTGCAAGGTGTTGAAAGTGTTCCACAGGGAAGCTGGCTCGTGTTGACACCAACGGTGTCACGACTTCCACCGAAGTCGTCTCCTCTCCTTGTTGGGGCGGCGTTCTCCTCTCCTTGTTCGGGCGGCGTTCTCCTCTCCTTGTTGGGGCGGCGTTCTCCTCTCCTTGTTCGGGCGGCGTTCTCCTGTCCTTGTTGGGGCGGCGTTCTCCTCTCCTTGTTCCTTTCGGGGTTCGGCGGTCTACGTCACCGGCTTTCTAGCCATCGCCGCTCCATTTCTCATATTTCCATTTGTTTTGTCTTGTTCCATTACACACCTGGTTTTCATTCCATAATTACTGCATGTATTTAGGCCTCTGTTCCCCACCATGTCTTTGTGTGTAATGGTTTATTGTGATGTGGATTTTGTCAGGCGCTACACTTTTACTATGTTCCGTGTTTTTGGCACGTTATTGTTCTTATGTGCTGTCATTTTTGGACCGGATTTAAAGTGCGCCTGTTTCTTACACTCTGTGGAACCCAGACACAGTCCAAACCCTCCTACCACCCAGCCAGCAATAAATCAATCATGCAACACAACTTTTGATTATAGGCTTTACTCCAGGCCCTCTGTTGTCTCTAATTGGCCTTTGGATCTAAGTCCTGACCAGGCAAGTTACTCATTAAACTGCTGCCCTACACAGTGTGTGCATCCCAAATGGCACCCTATTCCCTATAGAGTGCACTACCTTGGACCAGAGCCCATGCAATACAGTCTTGAAGAACCATGAATCAAACTGGACAATAAAGGCTAGTAGTCCGTGTCACAGTCTCACAGCTGGGCAACTTCTAGCCAATGACTCTCCACCAGTTATGAATAGATGTTAGATCTCAGCAGTGGTGGAAAAACTACTCAATTGTCATACTTGAGTAGAAGTAAAGATACCTTGATAGAAAATGACTCAAGTAAAAGTGAAAGTCACCCAGTAAAATACAACTTGAGTAAAAGTCTAAAAGTATTTGGTTTTAAAATATATTTAAGTATCAAAAGTAAATTAAATTGCTCAAATGTATCAAAAGTAAAAGTATATTTTTTATTGAGACGGATAGTCAAGGGCACACTACAAAACTAATTTACAAAGAAGCATTTATGTTTAGTGAGTCCACTAGGTCAGAAGCATTAGGGATGACCAGGGATGTTCTCTGGAAGTGTGTGAATTGGACCCTTTTCCTGTCAAAATGTAAATAAGTACATTATTTTCTTTAGGAATGTAGTGAAGTAAAAGTTGCCAAAAATATGAATAGTAAAGTAAAGTACGAATACCCCAAAAAACTACTTAAGTAATACTTTAAAATATGTTTACTTAACTACTTTCCACCACTGGATCTCAGTATGGAGAAGTGTTTAGTATGTTTAGTATGAAGAAGTGTTTAGGCTCCACCAGTTAGAGAGAGAGAGAATAGCAGTAGTTCAGAGCTCATGATTGACTCCAGTTAGGGCAGAGTAGGGGCTGGTCCAGACAGACAGGAGAGAGTAGAGGCTGGTCCAGACAGACAGGAGAGAGTAGGGGCTGGTCCAGACAGACAGGAGAGAGTAGGGGCTGGTCCAGACAGACAGGGGAGAGTAGAGGCTGGTCCAGACAGACAGGAGAGAGTAGGGGCTGGTCCAGACAGACAGGAGAGAGTAGGGGCTGGTCCAGACAGACAGGAGAGAGTAGAGGCTGGTCCAGACAGACAGGAGAGAGTAGGGGCTGGTCCAGACAGACAGGAGAGAGTAGGGGCTGGTCCAGACAGACAGGGGAGAGTAGAGGCTGGTCCAGACAGACAGGAGAGAGTAGGGGCTGGTCCAGACAGACAGGAGAGAGTAGGGGCTGGTCCAGACAGACAGGAGAGAGTAGAGGCTGGTCCAGACAGACAGGAGAGAGTAGGGGCTGGTCCAGACAGACAGGAGAGAGTAGGGGCTGGTCCAGACAGACAGGGGAGAGTAGGGCCTGGTCCAGACAGATAGGGGAGAGTAGGGGCTGGTCCAGACAGACAGGAGAGAGTAGGGGCTGGTCCAGACAGACAGGAGACAGTAGAGGCTGGTCCAGACAGACAGGGGAGAATAGGGGCTGGTCCAGACAGACAGGGGAGAGTAGGGGCTGGTCCAGACAGACAGGGGAGAGTAGGGGCTGGTCCAGACAGACAGGGGAGAGTAGGGGCTGGTCCAGACAGACAGGAGAGAGTAGGGGCTGGTCCAGACAGACAGGGTAGTGTAGGGGCTGGTCCAGACAGACAGGAGAGAGTAGGGGCTGGTCCAGACAGACAGGAGAGAGTAGGGGCTGGTCCAGACAGACAGGAGAGAGTAGGGGCTGGTCCAGACAGACAGGAGAGAGTAGGGGCTGGTCCAGACAGACAGGAGAGAGTTGGGGCTGGTCCAGACAGACAGGGGAGAGTAGGGTCTGGACTGCTCTGTAGCCTGTTTTTTTTTGAGGCAGACATGGCCCTGATAGGAGGGTGTCTGTAGCTGTAACCCTAACACCCACACACCTTCCCCACACACACACCCCCTCCACGTCTTCTAATGAGCGTTACCCGTTCTCCTCTCATTCTCCCTCCACTCTCTCCAGACCCCCTAAAGTCAGGTCTGTATTGACCATGTCTAATCCACCTCAATGGCCCAGACCCACAAAATCCCTCTAAAGCCTACTCCCAAACCAGGGGTGGCATCTCTAGAGCCCTCTATGATCCAGCTCCATTCAGATATGAGCCTGAACCAAAGAGAGGAAGAGAGAGGGAAAGAGACGGGAAAGGGAGGGAGGAGAAAAGGAGGGAGCGAGGAGAAAAGATGAAGACAGAGAACAATGTGTTGTAAAAGCACATAAAGCTCCTTTATACGGATGCCAAGTCCTTTTATGGACGTATCAAATGTGATCATCTGTGAAAGATGAGACAGTCTAACTACTGGGTAGAGCGAGAGATGATGTGTCAACCATGGTGAAAACCCCCTGATGGAAGGAGTGGATAAGTGCTGCGTTGGTGGCCTGTCTGGGACAGCCGTGGGACTACAGTACTGTATATACTGGAACAGTGAGGATGTGCTGCTAACAGGGCGTAATGACCAACAAACAGCATGTTTAAAGTCAACGCTTAATGAAGGCTTCGTAAACCCTTTATAAGGCCTTCGTAGATGCTTCACAAAGGTTTTATAAGCAAAGTCACACTATATAACAGGCGTTAAGGATATATCTGGATATGTGGTATAACCCTTTTTCCCATCCTTTACATACCATTTATTGATTAATGATCTGTGAAGCGTCTGTGAAGGTCTTAAAAAGGCTTTTAAATGGTTGCTTGGTTTAAAGTGGGACCACAGCTTTTACATGGAATGACAAGGCACTCTCTCTGGAGAGGGAGCAGAGCAAGGCCTGGCAGACAGAATCTATCCCCCCCTTTCTCTCACAGCCATGAGATGCTTTACATGTTTTTGGCCAATGAAAGTCTAGACACAACAACTACCACACCATACTGGCAGTTCCTAGAAATGTGTCTTGTTAAAGGTTTCAGAATGTCAACTATTTCACTTATGGCTAATTCTCAGAGAAGTGTTCCTTCTATCAATATATTACTAACATTGTAACTACATTAGCACTTGGTTGTACAGGGGTTTCAGCAGACTCTGAACTAATGCCTCATTTGGGAAATGAAATGTTGTCTTCATGGACGAAACAGAGTGGAATTAAAAGGATTTGGAGATCGACAAATAGTGAGGATCTGGAGTGAAGTTTGAAGAAAAAGTATAAATCTGATAAACCAGTCAATGTGTGAGAAATGACACCACAATATACACCATTATGCTGCTACCTTTATCCACCATTATGCTGCTACCTTTATACACCATTATGCTGCTACCTTTATCCACCATTATGCTGCTACCTTTATCCACCATTATTCTGCTACCTTTATCCACAATTATGCTGCTACCTTTATCCACCATTATGCTGCTACCTTTATCCACCATTATGCTGCTACCTTTATACACCATTATGCTGCTACCTTTATCCACCATTATGCTGCTACCTTTATACACCATTATGCTGCTACCTTTATACACCATTATGCTGCTACCTTTATACACCATTATGCTGCTACCTTTATCCACCATTATGCTGCTACCTTTATACACCATTATGCTGTTCCCATTATACACCATTATGCTGCTACCTTTATACACAATTATGCTGCTACCTTTATACACCATTATGCTGCTACCTTTATACACCGTTATGCTGCTCTCATTATACACCATTATGCTGCTACCTTTATACACCATTATGCTGCTCTCATTATACACCATTATGCTGCTACCTTTATACACCATTATGCTGCTACCTTTATACACCATTATGCTGCTACCTTTATACACCATTGTGCTGCTGCCTTTATACACCATTATGCTGCTCTCATTATACACCATTATGCTGCTACCTTTATACACCATTATGCTGCTCTCATTATACACCATTATGCTGCTACCTTTATACACCATTATGCTGCTCTCATTATATACCATTATGCTGCTACCTTTATACACCATTATGCTGCTCTCATTATACACCATTATGCTGCTACCTTTATACACCATTATGCTGCTCTCATTATACACCATTATGCTGCTCTCATTATACACCATTATGCTGCTACCTTTATACACCATTATGCTGCTACCTTTATACACCATTATGATAATATATTTTGGTCAGGGCTCCCTTGACAAATATATCCCTATCTTAATGATAATAAATAAATACAATGCACTTCTCATAATGAAAACTCTTTATGAGACCAAAACACTACGTTTTCCTGAATGTTTCCTGAATAAAAAACAAAATAACTAATTGTATTCACTTCAATTATTGACTAATTGTATTCACTTCTCAGAAAAGAGGACCAAAAAAAAGTATACACTTAAGATACTTACATGGACAAAACAAGTATACACTTAGATACTTACATGGACAAAACAAGTATACACTTAGATACTTACATGGACAAAACAAGTATACACTTAGATACTTACATGGACAAAACAAGTATACACTTAGATACTTACATGGACAAAACAAGTAAACAACTAATGTTCTCCAGTCCCAGTCCAGGCTCCAGTGGCCTGCTACTAACTGCTCTTTCCCCAGATGTTTCCCTGTGAATCACCAGTGTGTAAGTCTTTATTGATTTCCTGCCCTGACCTGTTGTGTTCCGTTGTTCCCTCTAATGCTGTAGCTAAACACTGGCCTGTGAAGTCTCTCCTCACACTCACTCTGTCCCGGATAAAAGGCTGCTCCTACTGGCAGGCTCCCACGACTAGTCGCTGTTTTAACTCAACCTAACATTCTACATGCTGGCAAGGTGTCTGTTTAAAACCACATAAACAAGATTACTTTGCTAATCTGAACAGTGAGTGGAGTAGGATAATGTATTCATTATTTCCTTAAGAAAGCAGGGAGCCTCGTCTCTGCTGGACAGGGACAACAGAGTAGCCTTTCCATAACCACACCATTACTATCAAGCAACATCTTCAAGACACACATTTACATGACAACAATGAGATGAATCAGTGAGATATTAATGATATATTGTACTTTATAAACTGGGTGGTTTGAGCCCTGAATTCTGATTGGCTGAAAGCCATGGTATATCACACCGTATACCACGGGTATGTCAAAACATTTAGTTTTACTGCTGTAATTACATTGGTAAGCAGCTTGGTATTGCTTGGTATTGGTACAGCTTGGTATTGGTATGCAGTGTTATACAATGGGTGGGTCTAATACTGGATGCTGATTGGTTAAAACCGCATTACAGCTGGTGTCTATTCCACAAGTTACCACCGGCTAAATCTATGATGTTGAAATGCCTATTTACTCTGTTCCATCTGACTGTGCAATCCACTGTCTCATCAGCCCAGCCAGGCAATTTATATACTAGATCTACCCTCTAAAAAACATCTAGACATTATCTCCCATTTCTTTTAGACTAACATTTGGTTTTCAACAGCGCAGATTTGTAATAAACTTGCCGTCTGTCTCTATGACATTTTAAACATTGTTTCAATATTGAAATTCGATCTCCAGGTTAACTAGGGTAATGAATATGTCGGGAGTCAGGACGAGACAGACAGACTGGCAGCTTTTCTCAGCCAGCTGAAATCATGAATCAGGAACATTTCTATGGATATATACAAAGAAATACAGTTAGTTTGCTGTCATTCCAGCTTCAGTTTGAAGTGATTGTGTTAGCTGTGTAGTTGGCTAGCTCCTCTGAACAGTGTCCTGGAGAGAGAGCAAATGTTCTGTGCCAGGCGAAATTTCTCATCATTAGCTCATTGTTATAGACGTATTCAAATAAAATCACTAGACAACAGCTTAAACAAACGCAAATGCAGCTACTTTGCTATTATTCTAGCTGCACGTGACTGTGTTCGCCGAATTTGGCACGCTAGCAAGCAAGGTATAAGAACGTTGGCAGCCATCATTAGAACAAACAACTCCACAGATTTAGAACAAAGAAACTTAACGACTGGGTCAGACAAACGAACGGGACCATATACCATGGAAGGATCAAATAGTACGAATACATTCATCAAAAGAATGTGTTTAATGAAAATATGTCAGTCATTATTTGAATATGTCGGTAACCCGTAGTTATAAAAGTGAAAATGGGGGAGGGAGGGGGGTCAATGTGTCACGACTTCCGCCGAAGTTGGCTCCCCTGCCTGTTCGGGTGGTGCTCGGCGGTCGTCGTCACCGTCCTACTAGAAGTTGGCTCCCCTGCCTGTTCGGGCGGTGCTCGGCGGTCGTCGTCACCGTCCTACTAGAAGTTGGCTCCCCTGCCTGTTCGGGTGGTGCTCGGCGGTCGTCGTCACCGTCCTACTAGAAGTTGGCTCCCCTGCCTGTTCGGGTGGTGCTCGGCGGTCGTCGTCACCGTCCTACTAGCCGCTACCGATCCCTTTTTCGTTGGTTTTGTCTTATTAGTTTCACCTGTGTATATTTTAGTTTAATTAACATCCTTATATATAGTAGTTTGACCCGCACTTGTTTTGTGGGGGATTGTCTTTATGTTACGTGTGTACATATTAGGTCGTGGTGTATTTTATTTTCTATACTGGACACCCTGTGGTTTTGGGTTGTCTGGTATAGTGTCCTGCGCCCTGTATTGTATTGGGCTTATCAGTTTGGTGTGCAATAGTAAAGCACTTTACTCCGTTACTCTCTCTCTGCTGTCTCACAGCAGGAAAATATTGATGCAGCAACAGGGTGATCAAATTAAGATCCTACATACATGCCTCCCATTCAAGCCTTTATGTACCTTCCACGAAAACCAACAATACAGCAAAACAGCATGATAACTTCTGTCTTCTTGACTTCTAAAGGCTTGATGCAAGTCTCTATCTACCTTGTGCTTCAGAGTGGTACAGCTGAGCCTGGATAATGGTCCCTGTCTCCCTGAGTCCCTGCATCCCTGAGTCCCTCTCCCTGAGTCCCTGCCTCCCTGAGTCCCTGAGTCCCTGTCTCCCTGAGTCCCTGTCTCCCTGAGTCCCGGTCTCCCTGAGTCCCTGTCTCCCTGAGTCCCTGCCTCCTTGTCTCCCTGAGTCCCTGTCTCCCTGAGTCCCTGAGTCCCTGTCTCCCTGGTCCCTGAGTCCCTGCATCCCTGAGTCCCTGTCTCCCTGAGTCCCTGTCTCCCTGAGTCCCTGTCTCCCTGGTCCCTGTCTCCCTGTCTCCCTGGTCCCTGAGTCCCTGTCTCCCTGAGTCCCTGTCTCCCTGAGTCCCTGAGTCCCTGTCTCCCTGGTCCCTGAGTCCCTGTCTCCCTGAGTCCCTGGTCCCGGAGTCCCTGCATCCCTGAGTCACTGCATCCCTGGTCTCCCTGGTCCCGGAGTCCCTCAGCTAATGGCTGCTATCAGGCAGAAGAGAGAGCATTCAGCCCAGGATTCAGACTTGACACCTTCCTACTGTGACTGCATCCCAAAGGGCACCCTGACCCAACATCAGCATCTAATGTCAACCTCACCCTACACCGTTGGCTACAGTGTGAGAGGCAGGTCATTGTGTGGGTGGGTCACTGTGCCCCTTCTCCAACAGAGAGAATGACCTGGACTCTGGAGGCTGAAGGCCCTGGCTGCAACCTGCTGGGTGCTCAGCAGTTGTGAACTTGTGATGATTAATGAACCAACTAGTGCTGCCATTCCATTTCTGAACTTGCCTTTGTTGCTAGAAGAGCTCTGGCTGTGAGAGGGGGCAGAGAGAGAGACAGACAGACAGAGGCACAGAGGGGCAGAGAGAGGCAGACCCAGGCGAGGCCCAATGTTCTGACTGCTTTGTTCGTTGACTTGAATAGGGGAACAGGTGTCAGCTCCCTCCAGGTTTTTTTTTTGTACTGAATGACGGCAACTTCTTGACACGTAAATGACGCAATTACAAGGGGACTGAGGCTGGGTAACTGGGTAGCCGATTGACAGGGGTTTTGCCCCAATCAGACCTGTGTTCAAATAGTGTTTGTTTTCTTTCAAATGCTGTGAGGGTTTGATTGAGCCTAACTGGAGATGCCAGATGGACGGGGTTTGCAGTTTGCAATTTTGGGACTATTTTGTTAGTTACATTGCGCCAGGCAAGCACAGCTAAAGTATTTAAAAGAAAATGAATACTATTTGAAGCCAGGTCTGTTGACGATCCAAATCATTCACACACACACACACACACACACACACACACACACACACACACACACACACACACACACACACAGGGCTTTATATGGGATTATGAGAGTGTGTGACAGCTCTGTGAGGGTGCCTCTGTGTTTCCCACACTCCCCGGGGAGAACCCCACTGTCCTGGAGAAGGACTGTACTACCACGTGGCTGTGCACCCCACCAGACATGCCAGGGGTCTTTTCACAGTCCCCAGGCCCAGAACAAATTCCACGAAACGTACAGTATTGTAAAGACCCATGAGCGCATGGAACTCCCAACCATCTTATATACAGTATTATACAGAGACATGAGTGCATGGAACACCCTCCCATCTTACAGTATTATACAGAGACATGAGGGCATGGGACTAACTGGTTGTGTGTATGTAATGGCATGTGACCTACTGGTGTGTATGTACTGGCATGTGACCTACTGGTGTGTATGTAATGGCATGTGACCTACTGGTGTGTATGTAATGGCATGTGACCTACTGGTGTGTATGTACTGGCATGTGAACTACTGGTGTGTATGTAATGGCATGTGACCTACTGGTTGTGTGTATGTACTGACATGTGACCTACTGGTTGTGTATGTAATGGCATGTGACCTACTGGTGTGTATGTACTGGCATGTGACCTACTGGTGTGTATGTAATGGCATGTGACCTACTGGTTGTGTGTATGTACTGACATGTGACCTACTGGTTGTGTGTATGTAATGGCATGTGACCTACTGGTGTGTATGTACTGACATGTGACCTACTGGTTGTGTGTATGTACTGACATGTGACCTACTGGTTGTGTGTATGTACTGACATGTGACCTACTGGTTGTGTGTATGTACTGACATGTGACCTACTGGTTGTGTGTATGTACTGACATGTGACCTACTGGTTGTGTGTATGTACTGACATGTGACCTACTGGTTGTGTGTATGTACTGACATGTGACCTACTGGTTGTGTGTATGTACTGACATGTGACCTACTGGTTGTGTGTATGTACTGACATGTGACCTACTGGTTGTGTGTATGTACTGACATGTGACCTACTGGTGTGTGTATGTACTGACATGTGACCTACTGGTGTGTGTATGTACTGACATGTGACCTACTGGTGTGTGTATGTACTGACATGTGACCTACTGGTTGTGTGTATGTACTGACATGTGACCTACTGGTTGTGTGTATGTACTGACATGTGACCTACTGGTTGTGTGTATGTACTGACATGTGACCTACTGGTTGTGTGTATGTACTGACATGTGACCTACTGGTTGTGTGTATGTACTGACATGTGACCTACTGGTGTGTGTATGTACTGACATGTGACCTACTGGTGTGTGTATGTAATGGCATGTGACCTACTGATGTGTATGTAATGGCATGTGACCTACTGGTTGTGTGTATGTACTGACATGTGACCTACTGGTTGTGTGTATGTACTGACATGTGACCTACTGGTTGTGTGTATGTACTGACATGTGACCTACTGGTTGTGTGTATGTACTGACATGTGACCTACTGGTTGTGTGTATGTACTGACATGTGACCTACTGGTTGTGTGTATGTACTGACATGTGACCTACTGGTTGTGTGTATGTACTGACATGTGACCTACTGGTGTGTGTATGTACTGACATGTGACCTACTGGTGTGAAGGAATAAACAAAACACTGTTTTAGGAAGTGGACAAACATGCCGATCTAAAACAGGAGATTAGAAGTCGTTTTATTTTTAATGCCACTATGTTACGTGTTCTGTGAGCCGTTTAAAAACTCTGTTCTGACTCTTAACTACTGCTACTCCTAAACAGAACCCCTCTCTATAGCATACCAGACCCACTCTCTATAACAGACCCCTTCTATAAACCAGCCCCCTCTCTATAGCATACCAGACCCCCTCTCTATAACAGACCCCTTCTATAAACCAGACCCCCTCTCTATAGCATACCAGACCCACTCTCTATACCAGACCCCCTCTCTATAGCATACCAGACCCCCTCTCTATAACAGACCCCTTCTATAAACCAGACCCCCTCTCTATAGCATACCAGACCAACTCTCTAAGCCAGACCCCCTCTCTATACCAGACCCCCTCTCTATACCAGAGGTATACCAGACACCCTCTCTAAGCCTCTCTATAGCAGACCCCTCTCTAAACCAGACACCCTCTCTAAACCAGACCCCCTCTCTAAACCAGACCCCCTCTCTATAACAGACCCCCTCTCTATAACAGAACCCCTCTCTATGCCAGGCCCCCTCTCTAAACCAGACCCCCTCTCTATACCAGACCCACTCTCTAAACCAGACCCCCTCTCTATAACATACCAGACCCCCTCTCTATAGCAGACCCCATCTCTATAGCAGACCCCCTCTCTAAACCAGACCCCCTCTCTATACCAGACCCCCTCTCTATACCAGACCCCCTCTCTAAACCAGACCCCCTCTCTATAACATTCCAGACCCCCTCTCTATAGCAGACCCCATCTCTATAGCAGACCCCTCTCTATAGCAGACCCCCTCTCTAAACCAGACCCCCTCTCTATACCAGACCCCCTCTCTATACCAGACCCCCTCTCTAAGCCAGACCCCCTCTCTAAGCCAGACCCCCTCTCTATACCAAACCCCCTCTCTAAGCCAGACCCCTGTCTATACCAGACCCCTTCTCTAAGCCAGACCCCTGTCTATACCAGACCCCCTCTCTAAGCCAGACCCCCTCTCTATACCAGACCCCCTCTCTAAGCCAGACCCCTGTCTATACCAGACCCCCTCTCTATATCATTGACCCCTGTCTATACCAGACACCCTCTCTAAGCCATACCCCCTCTCTAAGCCAGACCCCCCCTCTATAGCAGACCCCTCTCTATAACAGACCCCCTCTCTATACCAGACCCCTCTCTATAACAGACCCCCTCTCTATAACAGACCCCCTCTCTATACCAGACCCCCTCTCTATACCAGACCCACTCTCTAAACCAGACCCCCTCTCTATAACATACCATACCCCCTCTCTATAGCAGACCCCATCTCTATACCAGACCCCCTCTCTAAGCCAGACCCTTGTCTATACCAGACCCCCTCTCTATACCAGACCCCCTCTCTATAACAGACCCCTGTCTATACCAGACACCCTCTCTAAGCCATACCCCCTCTCTAAGCCAGACCCCCTCTCTATAGCAAACCCCTCTCTATAACAGACCCCCTCTCTATACCAGACCCCTCTCTATAACAGACCCCCTCTCTATAACAGACCCCCTCTCTAAGCCAGACCCCCTCTCTATAACAGACCCCTTCTCTATACCAGACCCCCTCTCTATACCAGACCCCCTCTCTATACCAGACCCCCTCTCTAAGCCAGACCCTTGTCTATACCAGACCCCCTCTCTATACCAGACCCCCTCTCTATAACAGACCCCTGTCTATACCAGACACCCTCTCTAAGCCATACCCCCTCTCTAAGCCAGACCCCCTCTCTATAGCAAACCCCTCTCTATAACAGACCCCCTCTCTATACCAGACCCCTCTCTATAACAGACCCCCTCTCTATAACAGACCCCCTCTCTAAGCCAGACCCCCTCTCTATAACAGACCCCTTCTCTATACCAGACCCCCTCTCTATACCAGACCCCCTCTCTATACCAGACCCCCTCTCTAAGCCAGACCCCTGTCTATACCAGACCCCCTCTCTATAACAGACCCCTGTCTATACCAGACACCCTCTCTAAGCCATACCCCCTCTCTAAGCCAGACCCCCTCTCTACACCAGACCCCTCTCTATAACATACCACCTCTCTATAACAGAGCCCCTCTCTATACCAGACCCCCTCTCTATACCAGACCCCTCTCTATAACATACCAGACCCCCTCTCTATAGCAGACCCCATCTCTATAGCAGACCCCTCTCTATAACAGACCCCCTCTCTATAACAGACCCCCTCTCTATACCAGACCCCCTCTCTATACCAGACCCACTCTCTAAACCAGACCCCCTCTCTATAACATACCATACCCCCTCTCTATAGCAGACCCCATCTCTATAGCAGACCCCTCTCTATACCAGACCCCCTCTCTAAGCCAGACCCCTGTCTATACCAGACCCCCTCTCTAAGCCAGACCCCCTCTCTATACCAGACCCCCTCTCTAAGCCAGACCCCTGTCTATACCAGACCCCCTCTCTCTATACCAGACCCCCTCTCTAAGCCAGACCCCTGTCTATACCAGACCCCCTCTCTATAACAGACCCCTCTCTATAACAGACCCCCTCTCTATAACAGACCCCCTCTCTATACCAGACCCCCTCTCTATACCAGACCCACTCTCTAATCCAGACCCCCTCTCTATAACATACCATACCCCCTCTCTATAGCAGACCCCATCTCTATAGCAGACCCCTCTCTATAACAGACCCCCTCTCTAAGCCAGACCCCCTCTCTATAACAGACCCCTTCTCTATACCAGACCCCCTCTCTATACCAGACCCCCTCTCTATACCAGACCCCTCTCTAAGCCAGACCCCTGTCTATACCAGACCCCCTCTCTAAGCCAGACCCCCTCTCTATAACAGACCCCTGTCTATACCAGACACCCTCTCTAAGCCATACCCCCTCTCTAAGCCAGACCCCCTCTCTATACCAGACCCCTCTCTATAACAGACCACCTCTCTATAACAGAGCCCCTCTCTATACCAGACCCCCTCTCTATAACATACCAGACCCCCTCTCTATAGCAGACCCCATCTCTATAGCAGACCCCTCTCTATAACAGACCCCTCTCTAAGCCAGACCCCCTCTCTAAGCCAGACCCCCTCTCTATAACAGACCCCCTCTCTATAACAGACCCCCTCTCTATACCAAACCCACTCTCTAAACCAGACCCCCTCTCTATGCCAGACCACCTCTCTATAGCAGACCCCATCTCTATAGCAGACCTCTCTCTATAGCAGACCCCCTCTCTATACCAGACCCCCTCTCTATACCAGACCCCCTCTCTATAGCATACCAGACACCCTCTCTAAGCCTCTCTATAGCAGACCCCCTCTCTATAACAGACCCCCTCTCTGTACCAGACTCCATAAAGCCTACATACCACCACTAGGCCCTGTTCAGTGGGGAAGAAAATGTTAGTGAAATGACAATAAATGATCCGAACTCCTCCAATAACAATAACACATATTTTTAGTTTTCGACTGCAAAACGTTTTGCTATGCTGGTTCCCACTGAATGCAACCTAGTATTATTGGAGCCAAGTGGGCCATTCAGAAACGTTGTGGGATGGTTGCGTTCTCACAGTTCAGTCAGGCATGTTAACCATCACATCGTTTAACCACAGGAAGGAATCTTTCACCCACATGATCTTTAACCTGGCCACTAACTATCACCACTTAGCCGTTCTTTAGAACAACAAATCATTTTCCCCTTTCCTTCCCTCCAGGCCTCCACCTACATAAATCATTCCATAAATATATAATTCCAGACATAAATCATTCCATAAATATATCATTCCAGACATAAATCATTCCAGACATAAATCATTCCATAAATATATCATTCCAGACATAAATCATTCCATAAATATATCATTCCAGACGTAAATCATTCCAGACATAAATCATTCCAGACGTAAATCATTCCAGACATAAATCATTCCATAAATATATAATTCCAGACGTAAATCATTCCATAGATAAATAATTCCATAAATATATAATTCCAGACATAAATCATTCCATAAATATATCATTCCAGACGTAAATCATTCCAGACATAAATCATTCCATAAATATATAATTCCAGACGTAAATCATTCCATAGATAAATAATTCCATAAATATATCATTCCAGACATAAATCATTCCATAAATATATCATTCCAGACGTAAATCATTCCATAAATATATCATTCCAGACATATATCATTCCATAAATATATCATTCCAGACGTAAATCATTCCATAAATATATCATTCCAGACGTAAATCATTCCATAAATATATCATTCCAGACATAAATCATTCCATAAATATATCATTCCAGACGTAAATCATTCCAGACGTAAATCATTCCATAAATATATAATTCCAGACATAAATCATTCCAGACATAAATCATTCCATAAATATATCATTCCAGACATAAATCATTCCATAGATAAATCATTCCAGACATAAATCATTCCATAAATATATCATTCCAGACATAAATCATTCCATAGATATATCATTCCAGACATAAATCATTCCATAAATATATCATTCCAGACGTAAATCATTCCAGACATAAATCATTCCATACATAAATCATTCCATAGATAAATCATTCCAGACATAAATCATTCCATAGATATATCATTCCATAGATATATCATTCCATAGATATATCATTCCATAGATATATCATTCCATAGATATATCATTCCATAGATAAATCATTCCATGCTTAATATGAAGTTTATCTGCAGAATTTGTATAACGCTGAAATCTCTCTCTCACTATCCATCCATTGTAATGGATCATATTCACAGAGTATACACATGGTAGGAAAACAGACATTGTAATGGGTCATATTCACAGAGTAAACACATGGTAGGAAAACAGACATTGTAATGGAATCATATTCACAGAGTAAACACATGGTAGGAAAACAGACATTGTAATGGATCATATTCACAGAGTAAACACATGGTAGGAAAACAGACATTGTAATGGAATCATATTCACAGAGTAAACACATGGTAGGAAAACAGACATTGTAATGGAATCATATTCACAGAGTAAACACATGGTAGCAGAACAGACATTGTAATGGAATCATATTCACAGAGTAAACACATGGTAGGAAAACAGACATTGTAATGGATCATATTCACAGGGTATACACATGGTAGCAGAACAGACATTGTGGACACGTTCCCCTGCCCAGGTGTTGTTGATACTTGCCAGAGCTTACAACACCTGGATAGGTATTTTACCTATCAGCTAACCATCATCTGTTATTGCAATCTGGTGCCCTACGGCATAGTCGATGACGTGGCACACAATCATTGGGTTTGGGGAACAGGCGTTCGGTCACGGCTCAACCCTGAAATCAGGAAACAGCCATTGTAGCCGAACCCTGATGGATCTATAGAACTGCCAAGTTGTTGACTGAACGGAGTGGTGTGAGTTTCTGAAACTAATGCAGATCGATGACATGGCAATGAAGCGTCACAATTTCCCAATTCAGAGGTCTTTTCTCCTTTTTCTCTTCAGTAGAGAGAATACAATGAGAGAGTTCTCACACTGACCCCTCAGGTGACCGTGAGGTCTCTGTGTTGGACACTACACTCAACACTTGTTCATACTCAGTCACATTACCAGATTTCTAAAATGACACAAACGTTCCTGACTTTGATATACTGACCCCCTATGTCTATGTGGTCCTGTCTTGATGTTTTATAAGGACTCCCTATGTCTATGTGGTCCTGTCTTGATGTTTTATAAGGACTCCCTATGCCTATGTGGTCCTGTCTTGATGTTTTATAAGGACTCCCTATGTCTATGTGGTCCTGTCTTGATGTTTTTGCTTACTGTCTATATTATAATATTATCTATATCTATAATATATTTAATATATTCTGTATTAGAGCACAATAAGAAAAGGGAAAACTTATTTGCTTCCTAATTTAGGAGCCACTCCTCCTCTCTGGGAAGGATTGGACTCCTTCCAAACATGATTAAAAGGAATGGGTAGGACCCACTGGCCCCGCAACCCCCAAATTCCACCCGGAACAAAGAGGGTCGCAAAACAACAGCCCTCCTCCTAAACACATCGCTCTAAAATGAACTTCTGGGCTTCCTCATCCTCACTGCCCAACTAGGCTGCTGTATGAGACTGTATTATTAGGCTACAGCTAACTAATAAAACCCAGACCCTCAGAGTCTGAACAGGGGTGTCCCACATTTTGTTAGGTCAACTCAAATGTGACTATGAATATTTCCTCAACGCCAAGAAATGTCTGAGGCGGTGTGATGTTTTTTTTGTGTATTTTTTCCCTCCAAGGTCCTTCCTCCTCGTGTGAAAGCCTCCTCTGTTAGACTTGCCAAGTATCTGCCAATGGTGGCTCTCTTTTACAAGTGAATGGACTTGTTTAGCCACAGTTAAAAGACACACTAACATGCCATGGCTGAAACACAATGGCTGCGTGGGTCATTTGCCAAAGCTAATGATGCTACTTTGTCTGGACTAGCCTAGGAGACTAGGGAGGGAGATAACCGAATGATAAACAGGACTAGACTGGGGAGAGATAACAGAATGATAAACAGGACTAGACTGGGGAGAGATAACAGAATGATAAACAGGACTAGACTGGGGAGAGATAACAGAATGATAAAATGGACTAGACCAGGGGGAGAAACATAATTATAAACAGGACTAGACTGGGGAGAGATAACAGAATGAGAAACAGGACTAGGAGGCTGGGGGAGATAACAAGTTGATAAACAGGACTAGACTGAGGGGATATAGCAGAATGATAAACTGGACTATGAGACTAGGGGGGAGATAACAATGATAAACAGGACTAGACTGGGGGGATATAGCAGAATGATACACAGGACTAGGAGGCCGGGGGAGATAGCAGAATGATAAACAGGACTAGGAGGCTGGGGGAAGATAACAGAATGATAAACAGGACTAGGAGGCTGTGGGGAGATAACAGAATGATAAACAGGACTAGGAGGCTGTGGGGAGATAACAGAATGATAAACAGGACTAGGAGGCTGGGGGGAGATAACAGAATGATAAACAGGACTAGGAGGCTGGGGGGAGATAACAGAATGATAAACAGGACTAGGAGGCTGTGGGGAGATAACAGAATGATAAACAGGACTAGGAGGCTGGGGGGAGATAACAGAATGATAAACAGGACTAGGAGGCTGGGGGGAGATAACAGAATGATAAACAGGACTAGGAGGCTGGGGGGAGATAACAGAATGATAAACAGGACTAGGAGGCTGTGGGGAGATAACAGAATGATAAACAGGACTAGGAGGCTGGGGGGAGATAACAGAATGATAAACAGGACTAGGAGGCTGGGGGGAGATAACAGAATGATAAACAGGACTAGGAAGCTGGGGGGAGATAACAGAATGATAAACAGGACTAGGAGGCTGGGGGGAGATAACAGAATGATAAACAGGACTAGGAGGCTGTGGGGAGATAACAGAATGATAAACAGGACTAGGAGGCTGGGGGGAGATAACAGAATGATAAACAGGACTAGGAGGCTGGGGGGAGATAACAGAATGATAAACAGGACTAGGAGGCTGGGGGGAGATAACAGAATGATAAACAGGACTAGGAGGCTGGAGGGAGATAACAGAATGATAAACAGGACTAGGAGGCTGTGGGGAGATAACAGAATGATAAACAGGACTAGGAGGCTGGGGGGAGATAACAGAATGATAAACAGGACTAGGAGGCTGGGGGGAGATAACAGAATGATAAACAGGACTAGGAGGCTGGAGGGAGATAACAGAATGATAAACAGGACTAGGAGGCTGGGGGGAGATAACAGAATGATAAACAGGACTAGGAGGCTGGGGGGAGATAACAGAATGATAAACAGGACTAGGAGGCTGGGGGGAGATAACAGAATGATAAACAGGACTAGGAGGCTGGAGGGAGATAACAGAATGATAAACAGGACTAGGAGGCTGTGGGGAGATAACAGAATGATAAACAGGACTAGGAGGCTGGGGGGAGATAACAGAATGATAAACAGGACTAGGAGGCTGGAGGGAGATAACAGAATGATAAACAGGACTAGGAGGCTGTGGGGAGATAACAGAATGATAAACAGGACTAGGAGGCTGGGGGGAGATAACAGAATGATAAACAGGACTAGGAGGCTGGAGGGAGATAACAGAATGATAAACAGGACTAGGAGGCTGGGGGGAGATAACAGAATGATAAACAGGACTAGGAGGCTGGGGGGAGATAACAGAATGATAAACAGGACTAGGAGGCTGGGGGGAGATAACAGAATGATAAACAGGACTAGGAGGCTGGGGGGAGATAACAGAATGATAAACAGGACTAGGAGGCTGGGGGGAGATAGCAGAATGATAAACAGGACTAGGATGCTGTGGGGAGATAACAGAATGATAAACAGGACTAGGAGGCTGGGGGGAGATAGCAGAATGATAAACAGGACTAGGAGGCTGGGGGGAGATAGCAGAATGATAAACAGGACTAGGATGCTGGGGGGAGATAACAGAATGATAAACAGGACTAGGAGGCTGGGGGGAGATAGCAGAATGATAAACAGGACTAGGATGCTGTGGGGAGATAACAGAATGATAAACAGGACTAGGAGGCTGGGGGGAGATAGCAGAATGATAAACAGGACTAGGAGGCTGGGGGGAGATAGCAGAATGATAAACAGGACTAGGATGCTGGGGGGAGATAACAGAATGATAAACAGGACTAGGAGGCTGTGGGGAGATAACAGAATGATAAACAGGACCACAGCTGCACTGCTCTCTCTAACTCCCTCTTATCTGCATATCTTTCTTCTGCTTCAAATCACATGAAGGAAACATTTGAATAAACGGGCTAAACAATCTGTGATGCAACATGGATTAGACACGTACACACATAGAATATTACAAAGATAATAACAAAGTGACAAAGGAGGATTTAAAAATAGACACGTGGAGAGATGATAAGGAAAGGTTTTGCCAGTAGAGCAGTGTAGTTGGTCAAATCAGAGAACCCTCGTGTTAACGACTCTAAGCAGAGTACTGGAGGCTACAGCCCAGTGAGCTAAAAAACGAAGACATTTATTTTTAACATATTTTCAACCAAAAATATGTTTTTCAACGTCTTTTGCTCACAGGGAGAGCATTACAACGAGTTAGTCACTACATCACACGCTGCAACTACAGTTTGTCAAACTAGGAGTACAACAGAGAATCAAATCAGCACATGTTTTGATTATCAGTGTTGGTGCCTGGAAGAGCATTTCATATTGTTTATCTGTCCAGCTGCTGCAACAGTAAAGCTGTTTTAGACCCCATAATTTAAAACAAAAAGGAATTGCATTATTGTGCATTGGATGATCATGTTTAATAATACATTATTGTGCATTGGATGATCATGTTTAATAATACATTATTGTGCATTGGATGATCATGTTTAATAGAACACGGATGAGAATAACATCTTCTGAATAAACAGCTTCTAACGGATTTATCAAGTGCAACGTGTGACCCTTTGCCTTACTACGCGCCCTTCCAGCAGCTGTAGAGACAACACAGACATTAGCCATGGATCCACCACAGTGCCCACCACCTCCTCCCCTCCCCATTCCAGCACACATGCTTCAGTCAGACAGACAGCAGAACAAAGGGCATGGTTCCCACAGCAGGAGAGAGCCCCGGGGTGACGGCACAGAGGGGATACTGATCCATACACGCTCACACTGACAGACAACAGTGTGTCCAATAACATCCGGTTTGTAGACGCAGGAGAGACGGGAGGGGGGGGGGGGTACAGTGATATGGGAGTGATGTTCATCAGGGTTGGGGCAGTTCCATTCAGAAAAATGTTTCTTACTGAAAAGCCATAATTTAACTGTATACATCCTAAACTTCCTAAATTAATTAACAGACAAACCAGGTCACATGGACAGTCCTTCACTGGCCAATGAGGGAGGGGGAAAAAACAGACAAACCAGGTCACATGGACAGTCCTTCACTGGCCAATGAGGGAGGAGGAAGCAGCACAGCATCACAGACACTCATTCTTAGAGGGAAAGACTGGCACCTACATTAAAGAGCAGCAGTAAAATAACAATAGCGAGACTATATACAGAGTACAGAGTCAATGTGCGGGGGTTAGTCGAGGTAATTGAGGTAATATGTACATGTAGATGGAGGGCAATACCAATAGTCTGGGTAGCCATTTGATTAGATGTTCAAATAAACCAGAGCATATCTTAATGTATCAACCCTCCAGAAACATTGAAGGAGGGGGAGAGAGAGAGAGAGAGAGAGTAGGGGGAGAGAGAGAGAGAGAAAGAGAGAGAGAGAGAGAGAGAGAGAGAGAGAGAGAGAGAAAGAGAGAGAGAGAGAGAGAGAAACATTGAAGGAGGGAGAGAGAGAGAGAGAGAGAGAAAGAGAGAGAGAGAGAGAGAAACATTGAAGGAGGGAGAGAGAGAGAGAGAGAGAGAGAGAGAGAGATAGTAGGGGGAGAGAGAGAGAGAGAGAGAGAGAGAGAGAGAGAGAGAGAGAGAGAAAGAGAGAGAGAGAGAGAAACATTGAAGGAGGGAGAGAGAGAGAGAGAGAGAGAGAGAGTAGGGGGAGAGAGAGAGAGAGAGAGAGAGAGAGAGAGTAGGGGGAGAGAGAGAGAGAGAAAGAGAGAGAGAGAGAGTAGGGGGAGAGAGAGAGAGAGAGAAACATTGTAACTCATCAGCACACAAACTGGCTGGCCGCTCCCTCCACCGTAAAGCATTCCTCGCTTGTGAAAAACAAACCGTTAACTTTCTCAATGGAGTGGGGGTGTGAGTGTGTGCTGAGAAAGAGACGGGAGGGAAGGAGGGATGGAGGGAGGGGGGCATGGGGCTGCCCAACTGTGCCCGCTCTGAGCCAGACAGAGAGGTTGGGGGAGGAGGATGGGGGAAGGGAGGAGGGGGAGAGGAGGAGGAGGAGAGGAGGGGGATGGGGGAAGGGAGGAGGGGACTGTTTATTCCCTGGACCATTTATACAGTACCTCCTGCCTCTCTACAGTGCCTTCGGAAAGTATTCAGACCCCTTGACTTTATCACATTTTGTTAGGTTATAGCCGTATTCTAAAATTGATTAAATATTTTTTTCCCCTCATCAATCTAGGTGTTATACCCCATAATGACCAAGCAAAAACAGTTTTGGGGAATTTTCAGAGACTCGTCCCAAGCCACTCCTGCGTTGTCTTGGCTGTGTGCTTAGGTTTGTTGTCCAGTTGGAAGGTGAACTGTCACCACAGTCTGAAGTCCTGAGCTTCTCTGGAGCAGGTTTTCATCAAGTTTCTCTTTGTACTTTGCTCCGTTCTTCTTTGCCTCAATCCTGACTAGTCTCCCAGTCCCTGCCGCTGAAAAACATCCCCACAGTATGATGCTGCCACCACCATGCTTCACCGTAGGGATGGTGACAGGTTTCCTCCAGATGTAACGCTTGGCATTCAGGCTTATGAGTTCAATCTTGGTTTCATCAGACCAGAGAATCTTGTTTCTCATGGTCTGAAAGTCTTTAGGTGCCTTTTTCCAAACTCCAAGCGTGCTGTCATGTGCCTTTTTACTGAGGAGTGGCTTCCGTCTGGCCACTTTACCACAAAGGCCTGATTGGTGGAATGCTGCAGAGATGGTTGTCCTTCTGGAAGGTTTTCCCATCTCCACAGAGGAACTATGGAGCTCTGGCAGAGTGAGCATTGGGTTCTTGACCACCTCCCTGACCAAGGCCATTCTCCCCCAATTGCTCAGTTTTGCCGGGCGGCCAGCTCTAGGAAGAGTCTTGTTGGTTCCAAACTTCTCCCATTCAAGAATGATGGAGGCCAGAGTGTTCTTGGGGACCTTCAATGCTGCAGAAATGTTTTGGTACCCTTCCCCAGATCTGTGCCTCGAAACAATCCTGTCTCGGAGCTATACGGACAATTGCTTCAACCTCATGGTTTGGTTTTTGCTCTGACATGCACTGTCAACTGTGGGACCTTATATAGACAGGTGTGTTCCTTTCCAAATCATGTCCAATCAATTGAATTTACCACAAGTGGACTCCAATCAAGTTGTAGAAACATCTCGAAGATGATCAATGGAAACAGGATGCACCTGAGCTCTTTTTCGTGTCTTTAATTAATCCATTGTAGAATAAGGCTGTAACGTAACAAAATGTGGAAAAAGTGAAGGGCCCTGTATGACAGGAAGTCAGGTTTACACAGACACTACTGCTATAGCAGTTGTTGACATCACACCTTAGTAAGGGCTGTTCTCTGACAACTGTCTGTCTGTCTGTCTGTCTGTCTGTCTGTCTGTCTGTCTGTCTGTCTGTCTGTCTGTCTGTCTGTCTGTCTGTCTGTCCTCACGTACCACTGCTGCCTTCTCGCTACCACTTGAAATTAAATGTAAAGAAATGGGAACTAAACAGTCAACCGTAGGGCTGCTGGTCAGATCCCAGGTACATTTCCTGCCGCTGTACCCTCTTAACCCCAGAACTGATCTTGTGTCTTTCAGTGTGTGTGTGTGTGTGTGTGTGTGTGTGTGTGTCTGGGGGGAGTTGGGAAAGGCAGCAGATTAATTCCCATCACACAATGGACAGTAAAGTATCTATCGGTACTGCTCAGCACAGGAGTGGCAATAACACAGCAGTTATATACAGTACATACACTGATTATACTGCTCTCCTGCGTTGGGAAAGTATTGTGTGTTGTCCACTGACAGACTGAACACCGGCTCAGTTTCCACCTTTTGAATTGGCTGGACAACACAATCCTGTGAAACACCCCCAGACTGTAACACCACACAGTAAGCACACTATGCAGCTCATACTATAAGGGCACAAGGCGAGACCCAGATGCAGACACAGGAGCCAGATGGTTAGAGTCTTTGTAGTGTATTTATAATCCAAAAGGGGAAGGCAAGAGAATGGTATTGGACAGGCAGAAGGTCAAAACCAGATTCTGAGTCCAGGAAGTAAAGATTGTCAGAGAGGCTAGATGTCAGGCAGAGGGGTCAGACAGGCTAGATGTCAGGGCAGGCAGAGGGGTCAGACAGGCTAGATGTCAGGGCAGGCAGAGGGGTCAGACAGGCTAGATGTCAGGGCAGGCAGAGGGGTCAGACAGGCTAGATGTCAGGGCAGGCAGAGGGGTCAGACAGGCTAGATGTCAGGGCAGGCAGAGGGGTCAGACAGGCTAGATGTCAGGGCAGGCAGAGGGGTCAGACAGGCTAGATGTACCAGATGAACTGGCACAGAGAAACAGCAAACGCTGGGATAAATACACTGGCACAGAGAGACAGGAAACACTGGGATAAATACACTGGCACAGAGAGACAGGAAACACTGGGATAAATACACTGGCACAGAGAGACAGGAAACACAGGGATAAATACACTGGCACAGAGAAACAGGAAACACAGGGATAAATACACTGGCACAGAGAGACAGGAAACACTGGGATAAATACACTGGCACAGAGAGACAGGAAACACTGGGATAAATACACTGGCACAGAGAAACAGGAAACACTAGGATAAACACACTGGCACAGAGAGACAGGAAACACTGGGATAAATACACTGGCACAGAGAGACAGGAAACACTGGGATAAATACACTGGCACAGAGAGACAGGAAACACTGGGATAAATACACTGGCACAGAGAAACAGGAAACGCTGGGATAAATACACTGGCACAGAGAGAGGAAACACTGGGATAAATACACTGGCAAAGAGAAACAGGAATTGCTGGGATAAATACACTGGCACAGAGAGACAGGAAACACTGGGATAAATACACTGGCACGGAGAGACAGGAGACAATCACAAGGACAGGTGAAACAGATCAGGGTGTGACACACACACTGAGCCAACAAGCAAGTGACCAAGTAGCCTGGTGGAATGCGGTGTGTGTGTGTGTGTGTGTGTGTGTGTGTGTGTGTGTGTGTGTGTGTGTGTGTGTGTGTGTGTGTGTGTGTGTGTGTGTGTGTGTGTGTGTGTGTGTGTTTGACTGCTCCATACTCTCTCTGGATTTTCTCAGAAACTGTTCAGAGTTCAAGGAAGATGGGAAAATGGTTAAGGTTGAGTTTGAAGATTGAGGCCTGTGTTTTCTCATTTCTAAATGAACACATTGTAAAAAACTAATTAAATGAGCAGGAGTACCAGGAGCTTTGGTCTAGTGTTAATTACAGTAAGCCCAATTAGCATGCGCTGCAGGGCATTCTGCGGAGGGGGATAATATACCAAAGTAGCAAGCGAGTGTGTGTGTGTGTGTGTGTGTGTGTACATGACTAAGCCACTCATTATCTACACAGCAGGATGGTGATAGAGAATAGCAACTGATCCAGATCCCCAATTAATACTGTTCAGACATTATCTGTATAATGTACTGGGCAAATAACCAGATAAGAAAACATCAGCCAATGTCCAGGATAACAAATATCCAGCCACATCAGATCAGCGTTTTCAACCAAGTCAATCAGGTAACAATCTCATATGCCTAGTTAAATAAAGTTTAAATAAAAAATACATCCAAAAATCTGATATAGGGCAGTTTATCTCGCTGTAACAACACAATATACAAGTAGTCTTGCATGAGTGTCTGGTGAGAAGAGGGTTACATCAGATTACAACAGTATATGTCTGGTGAGAAGAGGATTACATCAGATTACAACAGTATATGTCTGGTGAGAAGAGGATTACATCAGATTACAACAGTTCCCTATATGTCTGGTGAGAAGAGGATTACATCAGATTACAACAGTTCCCTATATGTCTGGTGAGAAGAGGATTACATCAGATTACAACAGTTCCCTATATGTCTGGTGAGAAGAGGATTACATCAGATTACAACAGTTCCCTATATGTCTGGTGAGAAGAGGATTACATCAGGTTACAACAGTTCCCTATATGTCTGGTGAGAAGAGGATTACAACAGTTCCCTATATGTCTGGTGAGAAGAGGATTACATCAGATTACAACAGTTCCCTATATGTCTGGTGAGAAGAGGATTACAACAGTTCCCTATATGTCTGGTGAGAAGAGGGTTACATCAGATTACAACAGTTCCCTATATGTCTGGTGAGAAGAGGATTACATCAGATTACAACAGTTCCCTATATGTCTGGTGAGAAGAGGATTACATCAGATTACAACAGTTCCCTATATGTCTGGTGAGAAGAGGATTACATCAGATTACAACAGTTCCCTATATGTCTGGTGAGAAGAGGATTACATCAGGTTACAACAGTTCCCTATATGTCTGGTGAGAAGAGGATTACAACAGTTCCCTATATGTCTGGTGAGAAGAGGATTACATCAGATTACAACAGTTCCCTATATGTCTGAGCTACAGGCCAGGGACATCTGGTTGATCAGTATTGTTTTTCCTAGCCTCTCAGCCCCCCACCTAGCCCCCCTCCAGTCTCCTCTGTTAAGGGAACCTCCCAGTCCCCACCTAGCTCCCCTCCAGTCTCCTCTGTTAAGGGAACCTCTCAGCCCCCCTCCAGTCTCCTCTGTTAAGGGAACCTCCCAGTCCCCCACCTAGCCCCCCACCTAGCCCCCCTCCAGTCTCCTCTGTTAAGGGAACCTCTCAGCCCCCCACCTAGCCCCCCTCCAGTCTCCTCTGTTAAGGGAACCTCCCAGTCCCCCACCTAGCTCCCCTCCAGTCTCCTCTGTTAAGGGAACCTCCCAGTCCCCCACCTAGCCCCCCACCTAGCCCCCCTCCAGTCTCCTCTGTTAAGGGAACCTCTCAGCCCCCCACCTAGCCCCCCTCCAGTCTCCTCTGTTAAGGGAACCTCCCAGCCCCCCACCTAGCTCCCCTCCAGTCTCTTCTGTTAAGGGAACCTCCCAGTCCCCCACCTAGCTCCCCTCCAGTCTCATCTGTTAGGGGAACCTCCCAGCCCCCCACCTAGCTCCCCTCCAGTCTCCTCTGGTAGGGGACTGCAGGCTTCACAGTAGGGTCCAGTCTGATGGCTAAAGATTTGCTGGTGCACTCATGTGTGACCAAGTGTGTGTGTGTGTGTGTGTGTGTCTGTCTGTCTGTCTGTCTGTCTGTCTGTCTGTCTGTCTGTCTGTCTGTCTGTCTGTCTGTCTGTCTGTCTGTCTGTCTGTCTGTCTGTGTGTGTCTGTCTGTGTGTGTTTGTCTGTGTGTTTGTGTGTGAGCGTGTGTGTGAGGATGTACAGTGTTTAAACCTCCTTTAACCTCTGTCCCCAGGAGGACCTGATTGGGGTCAGTTAACAAACGGTCCTCCAGGAGAGACAAGAAGGACAACAGAGGAAAAATAATACCCAAACAAACAATGGGGTGCATACAGGCATGTGTGTGTGTGTGTGTGTGTGTGTGTGTGTGTGTGTGTGTGTGTGTCTCTGTGTGTGTGTTTGTCTGTGTGTTTTTGTCTGTGTGTTTGTGTGTGAGCGTGTGTGTGAGGATGTACAGTGTTTAAACCTCCTTTAACCTCTGTCCCCCAGGAGGACCTGATTGGGGTCAGTTAACAAACGGTCCTCCAGGAGAGACAAGAAGGACAACAGAGGAAAAATAATACCCAAACAAACAATGGGGTGCATACAGGCATGTGTGTGTGTGTGTGTGTGTGTGTGTGTGTGTGTGTGTGTGTGTGTGTGTGTCTGTGTGTGTGTTTGTCTGTGTGTTTGTGTGTGAGCGTGTGTGTGAGGATTTAACAGTGTTTAAACCTCCTTTAACCTCTGTCCCCCAGGAGGACCTGATTGGGGTCAGTTAACAAACGGTCCTCCAGGAGAGACAAGAAGGACAACAGAGGAAAAATAATACCCAAACAAACAATGGGGTGCATACAGGCATGTGTGTGTGTGTGTGTGTGTGTGTGTGTGTCTCTGTGTGTGTGTTTGTCTGTGTGTTTTTGTCTGTGTGTTTGTGTGTGAGCGTGTGTGTGAGGATTTAACAGTGTTTAAACCTCCTTTAACCTCTGTCCCCCAGGAGGACCTGATTGGGGTCAGTTAACAAACGGTCCTCCAGGAGAGACAAGAAGGACAACAGAGGAAAAATAATACCCAAACAAACAATGGGGTGCATACAGGCATGTGTGTGTGTGTGTGTGTGTGTGTGTGTGTGTGTGTGTGTGTGTGTGTGTGTGTGTGTGTGTGTGTGTGTGTGTGTGTGTGTGTGTGTGTGTATTCATGCGTGTCTCTTGGTTAGGTTTACATTGAAAAACCTGACACGTAACCCAAACCGGCGGAGCGTGTGCGCCATTGTGCATAAATGTATTTTGTCCCCTACACCAAACCTGATCACGACACGCAGGTTAAAATATCAAAACAAACTCTGAACCAATTACATTAACTTGGGGACAGGTGTGACGGTATTCGTCGTCTGAAGAAGAGGAATCATCGGACCAAAGCGCAGCGTGGAAAGTGTTCATGCTGTCTTTATTAAAACTGAACACGATAACAAAATAACAAAGGGAATAACCCAAACAGTCCTGAAAGGTGCAAAACACTAACCAGAAATTAACTGTCCACAAAAACCCTGTGGGAAAAGCTACCTAAATATGGTTCCCAATCAGAGACAACGATAGACAGCTGTACCTGATTGAGAACCATACCTGGCCAAAACAAAGAAATACAAAAACATAGAAAAAGGAACATAGAATGCCCACCCAAATCACACCCTGACCAAACCAAAATAGAGACATTGCTCTAAGGTCAGGGCGTGACAACAGGTCGAAAAGCATTAAACACTTATGGCAATTTAGCTTGCACATCTAGCCTGTCTGACCCTTCTGCCTGCCCTGACATCTAGCCTGTCTGACCCCTCTGCCTGCCCTGACATCTAGCCTGTCTGACCCCTCTGCCTGCCCTGACATCTAGCCTGTCTGCCACTCTTTACTTCCTGGACTCAGAATCTGGTTTTGACCTTCTATAATTTGTCCTATTTAGCTAGCTTGCTGTTGCTAGCTAATTTGTCCTGGAATATAAACATTAGGTTGTTATTTTACCTGAAATGCACAAGGTCCTCTACTCCGACAATTAATCCATACATAAAAACGGTCAACCGAATCGTTTCTAGTCAACTCTCCTCCTTCCAGGCTTTTTCATCGTTTAACTTATATGGTGATTGGCATCTAAACTTTCATAGTATTACCACGACAACCGGAAACAGTTCGTCTTTCAATCACCCATGTGGGTATAACCAATGAGGAGATGGCACGTGGGTACCTGCTTCTATAAACCAATGAGGAGATGGGAGAGGCAGGACTAGCAGTGCGATCTGCGTCAGAAATAGCAATGACTTCTATTTTAGCCCTTGGCAACGCAGACGCTCGTTGACGCGCGTGAGCAGTGTGGGTGCAATAATTGAATAACATGGATTCCTACATTTATTTCGCTCGCGCACACGACAGTGTAGTCAGGGAATAAGGGAACATAGGCTAATATTTACAGTAATAGCGTTGAGGTTGTAAATGATTTATATCACTCTAATTCAGTATGTCTAGTTAAATCTACAAGGGAAACATATAGAGAACCATTAGACTACATGAATAAAGAGGGTCAATCTGTGTGCATCTAAAAAAAGTCTCATGTTTTCTAACCACTGGGACATTTGTGTCTGTTGTTGGAAGTGGTTGTCCACTTTTTAAAACTTTTACAGGACTGTTTTTTAAATATTTTTTTTAACCATTATTTAACCAGGCAAGTCAGTTAAGAACAAATTCTTAAATTCAATGACGGCCTAGGAACAGTGTGTTAACTGCCTTGTTCAGGGGCAGAACGACAGATTTTTTTTGACCTTGTCAGTTCGGGGATTCGGTCTTGCAACCTTTCGTTACTAGTCCAATGCTCTAACCACTAGGCTACCTGCAGCCCCTACCCTCTAACCACTAGGCTACCTACCGCCGCTACCCTCTAACCACTAGGCTACCTACCGCCCCTACCCTCTAACCACTAGGCTACCTACCGCCCCTACCCTCTAACCACAAGGCTACCTGCCGCCCCTACCCTCTAACCACTAGGCTACCTGCCGCCCCTACCCTCTAACCACTAGGCTACCTGCCACCCCTACCCTCTAACCACTAGGCTACCTGCTGCCCCTACCCTCTAACCACTAGGCTACCTGCCGCCCCTACCCTCTAACCACTAGGCTACCTGCCACCCCTACCCTCTAACCACTAGGCTACCTGCCGCCCCTACCCTCTAACCACTAGGCTACCTGCCACCCCTACCCTCTAACCACTAGGCTACCTGCTGCCCCTACCCTCTAACCACTAGGCTACCTGCCACCCCTACCCTCTAACCACTAGGCTACCTGCTGCCCCTACCCTCTAACCACAAGGCTACCTGCCGCCCCTACCCTCTAACCACTAGGCTACCTGCCGCCCCTACCCTCTAACCACTAGGCTACCTGCTGCCCCTACCCTCTAACCACTAGGCTACCTGCTGCCCCTACCCTCTAACCACTAGGCTACCTGCCACCCCTACCCTCTAACCACTAGGCTACCTGCCGCCCCATTTTGTCACATGTCTGATGGGCATAGCATCTGCAGCCATTCTTATGATGTATGGATTCCCTCTGAGTGAAACACCATGGGGTTGAAGGTCAGGAAACTTCAAACTAGCAAGAGAGGAGAATACGACGGAGACAACAATGAAAACAACGCAGAATGTTCTGTTGAAACTTTTATATAAAGTTGAAGTTTAAACACAATTTACGTGTGTGTTTGTGTTCGCATTAAGGTATGTGTGTACGAGCGTGTGTGTGCATGTGTCCGCTTGCGTGTGTGTGTGCTTGTTTTTGTGTACGTGTGTGTCTTGTCCTCTGGTGGTTTGGGAGCTTGGTCTGGAGGCCTGGTGTGTGTGTCTCTCAACAGCTTAACCTTCAGAGACAGAGAGAGACAGAGAGAACCCCCACTGGGAAGGCAGGGCAGGAGAAACAGTCTGTCAATACAGACCAATACAACTGGAAGGAGAGATAGAGACAGAGAGAGACAGAGAGAGACAGAGATAGACAGAGAGAGACAGAGATAGACAGAGAGAGACAGAGATAGAGACAGAGATAGAGACAGAGATAGAGACAGAGATAGAGAGAGACAGAGAGAGACAGAGAGAGACAGAGAGAGACAGAGAGAGACAGAGAGAGACAGAGAGAGAGAGAGAGAGAGAGACAGAGATAGAGCCAGAGAGAGACAGAGAGAGACAGAGAGAGACAGAGAGAGACAGAGAGAGACAGAGAGAGACAGAGATAGAGACAGAGAGATAGAGACAGAGAGATAGAGACAGAGAGATAGAGACAGACAGAGATAGAGAGAGAGAGACAGAGATAGAGACAGAGTGAGACAGAGTGAGACAGAGAGAGACAGAGAGAGACAGAGAGAAACAGAGAGAGACAGAGAGAGAAACAGAGAGAGACAGAGAGAGACACAGAGAGAGACAGAGAGAGACAGAGAGAGACAGAGAGAGACAGAGAGAGACAGAGAGAGAAACAGAGAGAGAAACAGAGAGAGACAGAGAGAGACAGAGAGAAACAGAGAGAAACAGAGAGAGACAGAGAGAGACAGAGAGAACCCCCACTGGGAAGGCAGGGCAGGAGAAAAAGATAGAGAGAGACTGAACATGGAGAGAGTGACAAGAGTTATGGAGATAAAGATTTTCTCTTCTGTCAAACATCAGAGGGAAGGTGAAAAAAACTGATGATCTGTTCACAAGATGAACTACCTACTATCCATCAGCTGTTTCAACTAAACACAGAGAGAGAGAGAAAGCCAGACAGGGAGGGAGAGCGAGAGAGAGACAGGAGAGGAAAGGAGAAGATCACCAAAAATATTCTGGTTGAAGACATGATTGTTTATGTTTTATTTCCACATTGTGTGCAATCTCCCAGATTTTCTTTTCACTTCCAAATTGATTTCCCTGATTAATTAATTTGTAAAGCCATTACCTAAAGGTGGACATTTAATTTGGGCCGGAAATCAACGCCATCGCTCCAGGGAGCAGGAATACGTCTCATTAATGTGTAAATGAAGGGGCGAGTGCGTCACAAAGACAATACCACATCTGATTAGCTTTGAGAAATATTAGTTTACCTTTTTGAAATGACAATTTATCATTATGCCAAAGTGTCAGTTGTAAAAGGTTGAATCTTTCACCTGTGACAGAGCACATCCAGAGCCCTGCTTAGAAGTGGCTAACAGGAAGTCTCAACGGGCAGGACAGTGACAACAACACGTCTACATTGAGACACAAACCCCTATGATGTGTCATTGTACTACAAGAGTCTCCCAACCAAGGAATTAAACGCCAATCTAACAGGAAAACACAAGGTAGGAGAACAACCCTCTGCTCAAACACATATTATAGCAATTCACAGTGACCATAAATCACGTCAGCTGAAAAAACCCTCCACTTGGCCCGTCTGTCCAGCAGAGCAGAGACAAATAGTCTCCAGCGATTGAACCCCTAACCTTGAAAGACGCGGGAGGCGGCTCGTTCATCTTTTTTAGCTTGGCTCGGTAGACTACCCCAACCCCAAGAGACTGAGGGGGCCTTTTGCTTTTGCTAAACTTTCAGCCCAACCCCAGAGTCACAGTGTAAAGTGATTTCACAGTGCTGTTGTCATCACCTCAGGTTGAGAGATAGAGTTTGTAGCACGGCCAGACACTTAGGAGAGCAACTTTTGCAGACAAATCGAAGTGGAAATGGGGGAGAAAATAGAGTAGTCAGATAATGTTTTTTATTTGGGGGCGGCAGGGTAGCCTAGTGGTTAGAGCGTTGGACTAGTAACCGGAAGGTTGCAAGTTCAAACCCCCGAGCTGATAAGGTACAAATCTGTCGTTCTGCCCCTGAACAGGCAGTTAACCCACTGTTCCTAGGCCGTCATTGAAAATAAGAATTTGTTCTTAACTGACTTGCCTAGTTAAATAAAGGAAAAATAAATTTCAGTAAGACTTTTTGACAGATATAATCCTAAGACTTCACTTAAAGCCAACATGCAGGTATAACGCTTCATTAGTTGTTATAAGCATGCATGACCCTTCATAATCCCTTATAAGGCTTAGTTACCATTACTTGGAAACTACAGATTATTCCATACATTGGGCAGGAGGTTAGGAAGTGCAGCTCAGTTTCCACCTCATTTTGTGGGCAGTGAGCACATAGCCTGTCTTCTCTTGAGAGCCATGTCTGCCTACGGCGGCCTTTCTCAATAGCAAGGCTATGCTCACTGAGTCTGTACATAGTCAAAGCTTTCCTTAAGTTTGGGTCAGTCACAGTGGTCAGGTATTCTGCCACTGTGTACTCTCTGTTTAAAGCCAATTAGCATTCTAGTTTGCTCTGTTTTTTTGTTAATTCTTTCCAATGTGTCAAGTAATTATCTTTTTGTTTTCTCATGATTTGGTTGGGTCTAATTGTGCTGTTGTCCTGGGGCTCTGTGGGGTGTGTTTGTGTTTGTGAACAAAGCCCCAGGACCAGCTTGCTTCGGGGACTCTTCTCCAGGTTCATCTCTCTGTAGGTGATGGCTTTGTTATGGAAGGTTTGGGAATCGCTTCCTTTTAGGTGGTTGTAGAATTTAACGGCTCTTTTCTGGATTTTGATAATTAGTGGGTATCGGCCCAATTCTGCTCTGCATGCATTATTTGGTGTTCTACGTTGTACACGGAGGATATTTTTTCAGAATTCTGCGTGCAGAGTCTCAATTTGGTGTTTGTCCCATTTTGTGAAGTCTTGGTTGGTGAGCGGACCCCAGACCTCACAACCATAAAGGGCAATGAGCTCTATGAATCTCTCTCACTCTCACACTCACACTCACACTCACACTCACACTCACACTCACACTCACACTCACACTCACACTCACACTCTCACTCTCACACTCACACTCACACTCTCACTCTCACTCTCACTCTCACTCACACTCACACTCACACTCTCACTCTCACTCTCACTCTCACTCTCACTCTCACCAGAGACAGAGGATGAGAGTAGATGGTCAGGATGCATACAGTATCACAGGAGTCAAGGTCAGGTCAGGGTACAGGAGTCAAGGCTAGGTCAGGGTACAGGAGTCAAGGCTAGGTCAGGGTACAGGAGTCAAGGCTAGGTCAGGGTACAGGAGTCAAGGCTAGGTCAGGGTACAGGAGTCAAGGCTAGGTCAGGGTACAGGAGTCAAGGCTAGGTCAGGGTACAGGAGTCAAGGCTAGGTCAGGGTACAGGAGTCAAGGCTAGGTCAGGGTACAGGAGTCAAGGCTAGGTCAGGGTACAGGAGTCAAGGCTAGGTCAGGGTACTGGAGTCAAGGCTAGGTCAGGGTACAGGAGTCAAGGCTAGGTCAGGGTACAGGAGTCAAGGCTAGGTCAGGGTACAGGAGTCAAGGCTAGGTCAGGGTACAGGAGTCAAGGCTAGGTCAGGGTACTGGAGTCAAGGCTAGGTCAGGGTTGACAGCGATGGGTAAGTCTGTGCTAGACTTACCCATTTACCATAGTTGATGGAACTGTACTGGAATGTACAAAAATATCTGAGCCATCACAGTACGGTTGGTTTGGCCAGCAGAGCTTCCTAGACCCCTTCAGATACAACAGTCCAGGGACCTCCCCTGGGAAACCTCCCCTCACTTTCCTCTCCAGAGGCATCAATGGGGCCCTTGTCTGACAGCATAGCACTCCACTGTGAGCCAGGGGCCTCGCACACCGAAATATTGTCTTTGACTTTTACTTCAAACATTGGGATAACCTGACTTCAACAAGCGTGGCTGTGCTGCCTTTGACCCACCTCTTGGGAGTGTCAACGTTTATCTTGTTACTCTGGTAATATAGCTGCACACATGCACACAAACACAGACACACACACACACACACAGACACACACACAGACACACACACACACACACACACACACACGCACACACGCACACACGCACACACACACGCACACACACACATCTAAGCCCCCTTAGTGAATGACATGGTCTGTGCAGGGTGACCACCATAGCCCCCCTGGCCAGGTGACTCTCCCCCCTCCCCCGCCCTCCCCCCTCCCGCCATCCCAGTAAAACAGCAGTGGAGAGAGAGAGGGGAGCTGTGGTCTCTGGCTAACCTACTCCCTATACAGTGCACTACTTTTGACCAGAGACCCTGGTCTAAAGTAGTGCACTACAAAGGGAATAGGGTGCCATTTGAGAGTCAGCCTGTGGCGGTCTGTCTGGCACTAAAATTATTTAATGGCTGCTTCCACCAGCCGCATAGTAAAGGCTGTATTCTGTAGACCTGATGCTGAGAGAGAGAGCAGCGTTGTTGGTCTGGGCCAGGTGGTTGCCATACAGATGTAGGATCTTCATTTGATCACCCTGTTTGCAGGAGAACTTTCCTGCAATGCAGAACATGTTCAACTTTTATTGTATATGAGGTTTAAAAAAGGCTTCTGAAGTTTGTCATTTCCACTTTGAAATTTTCGACTTGATTTTCCCTTACTAATAATGTTTCCATCCATAAAACAGTCCCTTAATAATAATCCACATTTCACATGTCTTGTTCCTGCTGTGGTAAACTGGCTCAAATTAACACCCTACTGTATATATGTCCATACACATCAAATACACATTTAATCCAACCTGTTAAACATAAACAGGAGATGAGAAATTACTAGGAATTAAATGGGGAAGTGAAAGAGGTCACAGAGGTTGAGTTTAGTGGGGATTTTATCAATGAATCATTCAACAGTCTTACTGTATTATTAATGTAGTGGAAGGGGAAACTGTCCTCTAGATTTGACCGTTTCCCATCAAACACCAGAGACCTACAGAGCAAGAATCACAATCCCAAATGCAATGGAGTCACAGTTAGTCTGTTACAGCAGATCACTGAGGTGTGTGTGTGTGTGTGTGTGTGTGTGTGTGTGTGTGTGTGTGTGTGTGTGTGTGTATACAAGCAAGTGAGCGAGCGTGTGTTGACAGGGTACGGGGGAGCATTCTTTGTGTTCTCCGATGAGAAACACGCAGATGTAACTAAACACATGGATAAGTCATGGCACCAAGCCGTACTCAAATACATCAGAGGTACTCTTCTGAACAGCCTGGGGAGTAGTATTTTTGTTTCTGTGTTGTTGGGACAAGAGCTGAAGCGATTGAGCAGAGAAACACTACTCCTGAGACCTAAGAATACACAGGCAGACCGGCTGACAGACAGACAGACAAACAGGCCGACAGACCGACAGGACAACAGACAGACAGACAGACAGACAGACAGACAGACAGACAGACAGACAGACAGAGACATGCAGGCAGACAGACAGACAGACAGACAGACAGACAGACAGAGACATGCAGACAGACAGACAGACAGACAGACAGGCCGACAGACAGGCCGACAGACAGACAGACAGACAGACAGACAGACAGACATGCAGGCAGCCAGACAGACAGGCCGACAGACAGACAGACAGACAGACAGACAGACAGACAGACAGACAGACAGACAGACAGACAGACAGACAGACAGACAGACAGACAGACAGACAGACAGACATGCAGGCAGCCAGACAGACAGACAGACAGGCCGACAGACAGACAGACAGACAGACAGACAGACAGACAGACAGACAGACAGACAGACAGACAGACAGACAGACAGACAGACAGACAGACAGACAGACAGACAGACAGACAGACAGACAGACAGACCAGAGCTGAGCCCCGCAGGTCCAAGCCATTAAATCTCTGTTGTAGCATACTCCACCAGACAATAGTTTTAACATGCAGTAACAAGCATCTCTCTCCTCTCCTCTCTCCACGTTCCTCTCTCAGCTCCGATCATGTTGTACACAGACATGCTACCAGAGTTGTTTAGAATGGAATATAATCAATGTTTCTCTCCTCCTCTCTCCTCAGGTCTTGTAGTTGACTGCTGTACTGCTCTTGTCTGTGAAGGTACGCCAACTCACAATGGACACAAGTTCTTGTCTACCCCCTGACCTTTTCTAGCCCTTATCACTGAAGCTCATGTTCCACTTCTGTAGCCAGGTAGGACAGGGTGAGGCAGTCATTACAGCTTTTGTGAACAGATCTGTTAACGTGAACTGGACTTGCGCTGAGGGAGATGAATTGAAGGAAGCTATTGAATCATTGAATCCTCAATAGGTCTGTTTAGAACAGATTAAACAGAGGAGCAGAGAGCTGTGTTGGCAGCGCACTACATTGCTGCCTGCCATAATATGAGGGACAGTGTCTGACAGACCAATCAACCTGCACATGTCCTCTATGATTATTGGTATTGGTCAATGTCTGGTTATTTTGACCCTTGGTTATTGTTGTTACTGTTGTTCCGTTGACAATATTGATTATTTTTATTAATTATGTTAATATTGTAAATCTCCAAAGTAAGCTTTGGCAGTATGTACATTGTTACGTCATGTCAATAAAGCAAATAGAATTTAATTGAATTAAATTGAAAGAGAGAGAGAGAGAGAGATGGAGAGAGAGATGGAGAGAGAGGGAGAGAGAGAGAGAGAGAGAGAGAGAGAGAGAGAGAGAGAGAGAGAGAGAGAGAGAGAGATAGAGAGAGAGAGATGGAGAGAGAGAGAGATGGAGAGAGAGAGAGAGAGAGAGAGAGAGAGATGGAGAGAGAGACGGATGGATGGATGGATGGATGCCAATGTAGGCTCTGAATTGAATTAAAACACAGAGTGCCACAAACCAGGTCTTTGCCCCAAAGAATACAGTATCACTCATTGAGGGATATACATGGTACATCATCACAGATTACATTACAGATGAGAATTTACAGAGAATGAGATAACTTTGGACACATTATAGCTGTAGTCATGAAACATCATGAACCAGCCACCAAGTGTGATATTAAAGCCATTAGGTGAGGAAGAAATACATCACGGTGGTATTTTCAAACATCGTGATAAACTATCTCGCTGTCTACTGGTGCAGGAAACATTTTAGACATTACAGTATCAACACAAATACTGTAAGCCCAGAGACTACTGTAAACCCAGAGACTACTGTAAACCCAGAGACTACTGTAAGCCCAGAGACTACTGTAAGCCCAGAGACTACTGTAAACCCAGAGACTACTGTAAACCCAGAGACTACTGTAAGCCCAGAGACTACTGTAAACCCAGAGACTACTGTAGTCTCTAAGCCCAGAGACTACTGTAAACCCAGAGACTACTGTAAACCCAGAGACTACTGTAAACCCAGAGACTACTGTAGTATCTAAACCCAGAGACTACTGTAAACCCAGAGACTACTGTAAACCCAGAGACTACTGTAAACCCATAGACTACTGTAAACCCAGAGACTACTGTAGTCTCTAAACCCAGAGACTACTGTAAGCCCAGAGACTACTGTAAGCCCAGAGACTACTGTAGTCTCTAAACCCAGAGACTACTGTAAGCCCAGAGACTACTGTAAACCCAGAGACTACTGTAAACCCAAGGACAACTGCTGCTCAACTCTGCACTCTATCGACGAGTGGCAATAATTAACCAAAATGATGAGCAAAGTTGCAAAGTTTGGGGCAACATCAATGTTATATGGCCTGGAACAGACAATAACATGACAATTATGTCAAGGGCTGCGTCGTAAAGATGTGCATGATACTGTATCTAATGCCCTAAAGCAGTCCGCAGAGTGATCAGACAGTCTTACTCTAGTGGTATGATTCCAACCTCTTGCCTTTTGTCTATCGGGCCAACATCTTGCGCGCATAGGTAGCCTAAAATCGAGTCGGGATGCACATACTGACCTCAACCGAAAATCCAATAACAGAATTGATCTGAAAAATCTATCGAAGGGACAGTACATTGACGCAACACGAGACGTCCTAGAGTCAAATAACAAAGATTCTACCGCATTCTGATAACACCATTTATATGAAGTTGCTTGTTCAGTCAATAATTATTTGACATAAGCATCTTCTACGAAATGTAAATATGGTTACTCAAATATGATCAAATTGCCTGGCAGTCAAACTTTCCAGAAAAATAAGTTCATTCAATTGCTCTCTCACGACCATTTTATTTGTATTTATTTTTTTACAAACCTTACCTTTCTTTATCGGTGCATTTACGTTGCTGGAGAAAGTTAGTTTCATACGAAGGCTGAAGCAGAGCGCGTTGGCCTATGCACAGTAGCCCATAGAGTATCCACTGTCCGGTACGTGTCTCTCTCCTACCAAGTGGCTATCTGCCTGGCTGGCTTTGCAGGCGCTGTGATGTTGTGCGGAGATCCCACTACAGCTGTTAAAAGGGGAGTTTTGAACCTACGAATCGGTTGAGGGTGTTTTAAATCTCAAATTAAGGACATGTTTGTCACAATTTAATTGTAGGTAGGCTAACTTTTAACAACCCAGAGCCTTTTTCTTCAAACTCATTTCTTCAGTCATATAATTGTGTTTTCATTCTAGTCAGAGTGAGAGATGCGCACCCCCCTTTGGATAGAATGGTCACTCTCGATGTAAGGGCGTGATACGGTTCTAATTGATATTGATAAGGCTACTTGACCGAATGGTTGCTTTTATACTTTGTCTCCTAATATACATTTGCTCTGGTAGTAATAGGACATTCTACTAACAGTTATAACTACGTTTTTGTATTAGTATTATTACAAATGCTTTATTAATGGGAAATGTTACAAAATATTTTTGCAAGTGTCAGCAAAAAGTTTAATTAAAAGTGTTGATATTATTCAGTCACACACGTTGCTGTTATACCAAAACATACACTTTTAATGATAATACTGGCAGGAAAGATGCTTTTAAAGCGTTTTAAAGAGGAAACCAGTTCTGTTGACTTTCTCTTCTTCCTTTTCTTTAGGTCAGTGACTGCCCTACAACACTGCCCTACAACACTGCCCTACAACACTGCCCTACAACACTGCCCTACAACACTGCCCTACAACACTGCCCTACAACACTGCCCTACAATACTGCCCTACAACACTGCCCTACAACACTGCCCTACAACACTGCCCTACAACATGCCCTACAACACTGCCCTACAACACTGCCCTACAACACTGCCCTACAACACCGCCCTACAACACTGCCCTACAACACTGCCCTACAACACTGCCCTACAACACTGCCCTACAACACTGCCCTACAACACAGCCCTACAACACTGCCCTACAACACTGCCCTACAACACTACCCTACAACACTGCCCTACAACACTGCCCTACAACACTGCCCTACAACACTGCCCTACAACACTGCCCTACAACACTACCCTACAACACTGCCCTACAACACTGCCCTACAACACTGCCCTACAACACTGCCCTACAACACTGCCCTACAACACTGCCCTACAATACTGCCCTACAACACTGCCCTACAACACTGCCCTACAACACTGCCCTACAACACTGCCCTACAATACTGCCCTACAACACTGCCCTACAACACTGCCCTACAACACTGCCCTACAACACTGCCCTACAACACTGCCCTACAAAACTGCCCTAACACAGCCCTACAACACTGCCCTACAACACTGCCCTACAACACTGCCCTACAACACTGCCCTACAACACTGCCCTACAAAACTGCCCTACAACACTGCCCTACAACACTGCCCTACAACACTGCCCTACAAAACTGCCCTAACACAGCCCTACAACACTGCCCTACAACACTGCCCTACAACACTGCCCTAACACAGCCCTACAACACTGCCCTAGAACACTGCCCTACAACACCCAGAGCGGTCTCCTCCAAGTCCCCAACCATTAACGGGAAGAGAACCCGAATGTGGATCTAAATGTGTCCCCAAAATGCCCGAAAACTTTTCCACTTTCATATCCTAAACAATAACAATAAAATAGTAATATGTGGGATTTAAAGAGCCTTTCAGAAGGCTGTGTGGGTCGTGATTGCCACAACTGGGGCTGGGTGCAGGCTGGGGGACATCTGAAACTGCTGTATTCCATTTTTGACTGAAAAAAAGCCCAGACATGTATTACAAGGCTGTAAAGAGCCAGCGAGGGGGAGGAATCCAAAGGCCTGAGTAGTCTGTTGATGGTGGAGAAAGGGGTTCTGGGATTGCCTTGGCCGTTATTGATGAGGTTGGAGTAGTAGATTGATTTGGCCTGGGAGAGAGCACCGTTTAGTCCTCCAGGTCTCTGAGTGGACTGTGTGACCAGATTTTTTATAGAGCCTCTCCAGTTGTCGGCCAGTGGACTTCACAGAATGCAGCTCAGAGGTAAACTAGGGAGCAGAGAAGGAGAAGGACACAGTCCGTGTTATCAGAAGTGCAACAGAGTCAAGGCTGGAGGAGAGGAGTGTGTCGTAGGGAGAACCCAGCTCCTCGGCCGAGGAAAGAAGATAATCAGAGCTGTTGTGTATTTGAACCGCAAGATGGTTGGAGATGGCAAATCCAGACCATGTGGATCGAGGGGGCAAAGCCTGTCGAGCATCCTGTATGAATACTTTTCATCCTTTATATTTCTGTTCAAGCTGGGCTGAAGCACGTTTGGGTACACCTTTCATGACACAATATTTGTTTTGACCGTATCAGCGACTGCAAAACTCCCTTACCATGCAGGACAAATGTAAGGCCATTATTTTTGGCAGCGATGCATCACAAAGTAGCAATGTAACACCGACAGCATGCTGATATAAGATGAAAACTAACTCTCCGTGCTAACTCTGTAGCCGCCAAGTCTGCAAGGTTTTGAGGCATCAGTCAAACGCTTCCTGTCACACATTAACTATTCCTCGTGAAATAATCTGCATCGTTTGACTTGTGTTTTGTTTTTCCATCTGTCTGTTGATTTCTCTAGATCAGGGCGGCTTATTGTGACAGGAAGGAAAGGTGCTTCACTCGCTCAACGACTCGGTACTTTCTAGAAGGGCAGATCAACACAAAAGAGCTGAATCCTTGAGTAAGAGGCCAATACGAAGCTCTACAAAGTTCGGAGTGGAATTTCACTCACGGCTACCGCTCTGATCCAGAGGAATGCCTTCACTGAATTAAATTAGAGTAGTTAGTCAGGTATTGAAGTTCCTGGTTTTGGTGCTTGACCATAGTAGAGTTCGTATTTGATGACCCCTTCCACAGGTTTCATGGTCTTGTATAGGAAATAATCATATGTGACTTGATGGGGTTTGAACACAAGACTCTGTTAGCCCTCTGAGCTGAAGCCTAGGCATTACAGCTACCATAAGTCTTTAGTCTCAGACAAGGTTACTCACCACTCATTCTCCAATGTCTCCGTTACACAAAATGGATACCCCCCCCCATTCTCTTCCCTATTCTAGTGTGACTCAGACATGGCTTCCCATCAATATGAAGCGTATGGCAGTTTGTAAATCCCTCTCTCTGCTGACTTGACACTCAGCAGTTGTGATTGTGTATTCTGCTGGACCGAACAGGACCCCGGTTGTACTGTTAGGAGGGGGGCATAAAAACACAGTGACAGCCATGGCTCTGGGCCCTCCGCTCCTCTGTAACCAGGAGAGGAAAAAACAGGCGGGTTGCCAGGTTTGCCACCACTTTGAGAATGAATGAGGACCAGAAATGGCGTGTTGCCAGATTAGTTTCCTTTTGCCTTTAAAACTAAGAAGAAGTTTCCTGCTGCACTAGCCTAATGTATCTGCTGTATGGGTCTAATTACATTAAGGTTCTTTACAGTTATTGTGTCAAAATAGATTCAATGATCAATTATTATAGTCGTAGATCTGAATTAAAGACTATAGAGTGGGCTACCTTGATGCTTTTCACCATTGGATATGTCAATCAGGCCGAGCCCGAGGGCCTTGTGCTACAGTGTACTGTTCAGAATAGACGGAGGAAGTGGAAAGATGAATATTCTCTCTGTCCATAATAGGGCTGTCAGAGCTCATCAGTCAACTCCAGTTAACTTGTTTAATGTTATTGTACTAATATTGTGGCAGTGACTAAACGGCATTGTCTGAAATAGTTGAAAATACATTCAAAACATCCAAAATACATCATCTATACAGCTAAAAACAACAATACAATGTCAAAACAAGTTGACTTTGAGGTTAAAGAAAGTGGGCTTTTTTCAATTTACCTGATTTTCATTTGGACAAAATCATGACACCAATATTCTTGTAATGGTCCTTCTATAAAAAATCTTAAATTACAGCTAAACTGGGTTGGCTGGATCCTGACAATAGGGTATATTCTTGTATGTGAGTTGAACCTTTCCTCCACTTCCTGTAGAAGTGATGGAAGTGTCAAGGGAGTCCTCCATCCACTATAACTCCTATCAGATAGTTTACATCCTGTTGCATCACGTTGTTGTGTCTCTGTCTGCCTGTTTTCATGTCTGCCTGTCTGTCTGTCTGTCTGTCTCTCTCTCTCTCTCATATCCCAGTCAATTGGTAAATCCAACTCGAAACACCAAAGAGAGACCCACTGCTCACAGGCACCTGCTCATACATATGCGTGCGCACGCAAAATATATGAGCCATCACAGTACGGTTGGTTTGGCCAGCAGAGCTTCCTAGACCCCTTCAGATACAACAGTCCAGGGACCTCCCCTGGGAAACCTCCCCTCACTTTCCTCTCCAGAGGCATCAATGGAGCCCTTGTCTGACAGCATAGCACTCCACTGTGAGCCAGGGGCCTCGCACACCAAAATATTGTCTTTGACTTTTACTTCAAACATTGGGATAACCTGACTTCAACAAGCGTGGCTGTGTAGCCTTTGACCCACCTCTTGGGAGTGTCAATGTTTATCTTGTTACTCTGGTAATATAGCCGCACATACACACACACACACACACACACACACACACACACACACACACACACGCACACACACACACACACACCATATTTAGCTCACTGATTGTTACTCATTTAAAGTTCAAATTAAATGCTGAGATTCGATACCAGGAGACATTAGTGTTGGCTAAAGTAAGCTGATTTATATCAGAGTAAAAATCTATTTCAGCTGAGTATGGATTATTAAACACACAGGCAATCCCTAATATCCATATCTCTTTAAGTGCTCACTAAACATTATTTACTGTTGGGACGGATCCTGGACTGATGAGTCAGCAGAATCTGCCGTTTAAGTCATTGGCACTGATTTCTTCCACTGCAGACAGAAATAGATTTGGGCTAAGTAGGGGACTGATGAGGGGACAAAACGTAATCACTCAGGACAATACTTAATCACTTAGGACAATACTTAATCACTCAGGACAATAGTTAGTCACTTAGGACAATACTTAATCACTTAGGAAAATACTTAGTCATTCAGGACAATACTTAGTCACTCAAGACAATACTTAATCACTCAGGACAATAGTTAGTCACTTAGGACAATACTTAGTCACTTGATACAATACTCAAGACAATACTTAGTCACTCAGGACAATACCCAAGACAATACTTAGTCACTCAGGACAATGCTTAGTCACTAAGGACAATACTTAGTCACTTAGGACAATACTTAGTCACTCAGGACAATACTCAATTCAATACTTAGTCACTCAGAACAATACTTAGTCACTCAGGACAATACAATACAATACTTAGTCACTCAGAACAATACTTAGTCACTCAGGACAATATTTAGTCACTCAGGACAATACTTAGTCAGGACAATACCTAGTCACTTAGGAAAGTACTTAGTCACTCAGGACAATTCTTTGTCACTCAGGACAATTCTTAGTCACTCAGGACAATACTTAGTCATGTAGGACAATGGTTAGTCACTTAGGACAATACTTAATCACTTAGGAAAATACTTAGTCACTCAGGACAATACTTAGTCACTTAGGACAATACTTAGTCACACAGGAAAATATTTAGTCACACAGGACAATACTTAGTCACTTGATACAATACTCAAGACAATACTTAGTCACTCAGGACAATACCCAAGACAATACTTAGTCACTCAGGACAATGCTTAGTCACTAAGGACAATACTTAGTCACTTAGGACAATACTTAGTCACTTAGGACAATACTTATGTCACTCAGGACAATATTTAGTCACTTAGGACAATACTTAGTCACTCAGGACAATACTCAATTTAATACTTTGTCACTCAGAACAATACTTAGTCGCTCAGGACAATACAATACAATACTTAGTCACTCAGGACAATATTTAGTCACTCAGGACAATACTTAGTCAGGACAATACATAGTCACTTAGGAAAGTACTTAGTCACTCAGGACAATTCTTAGTCACTTAGGAAAATACTTAGTCACTCAGGACAATACTTAGTCACTCGGGACAATTCTTAGTCACTCAGGACAATACATAGTCACGTAGGAAAATTCTTAGTCACTCAGTTCTTAGTCAGGACAATACTTAGTCACTCAGGACAATACTTAGTCACTTAGGACAATACTTAGTCACTCAGGACAATATTTAGTCACTCAGAACAATACTTAGTCACTCAGTACAATACTTAGTCACCCAGGACAATACGTAGTCACTTAGGAAAGTACTTAGTCACTCACGACAATTCTTAGTCACTCAGGACAATACTTAGTCATTTAGGAAAAGACTTAGTCACTCAGGACAATACTTAGTCACTCAGGACAATTATTAGTCACTCAGGACAAAACTTAGTCACTTAGGACAATACTTAGTCACTTAGGACAATACTTAGTCACTCAGGACAATACTTAGTCACTTAGGACAATTCTTAGTCAGGACAATACTTAGTCACTCAGGACAATACGTAGTCACTTGGGAAAATACTTAGTCCCTCAGGGCACTATTTAGTCACTCAGGACAATACTCGAGACAATATTTAGTCACTCAGGACAATACTCGAGACAATATTTAGTCACTCAGGATAATACTTAGTCACTTAGGATATACTTTGTCACTTAGCACAATACTTAGTTCGGAAAAGCTGACCACGACTCCATTTTGTTGATCCCTGCCTACAGACAGAAACTAAAACAAGAGGCTCCCACGCTGAGGTCTGTCCAACGCTGGTCCGACCAAGCTGACTCCACACTCCAAGACTGCTTCCATCACGTGGACTGGGACATGTTTCGTATTGCGTCAGATAACAATATTGACGAATACGCTGATTCGGTGTGCGGGTTCATTAGAACGTGCGTTGAAGATGTCGTTCCCATAGCAATGATTAAAACATTCCCTAACCAGAAACCGTGGATTGATGGCAGCATTCGCGTGAAACTGAAAGCGCAAACCACTGCTTTTAATCAGGGCAAGGTGTCTGGTAACATGACCGAATACAAACAGTGCAGCTATTCCCTCCGCAAGGCTATCAAACAAGCTAAGCGTCAGTACAGAGACAAAGTAGAATCTCAATTCAACGGCTCAGACACAAGAGGCATGTGGCAGGGTCTACAGTCAATCACGGACTACAGGAAGAAATCCAGCCCAGTCACGGACCAGGATGTCTTGCTCCCAGGCAGACTAAACTCAGGCCCGCTTGAGGACAATACAGTGCCACTGACACGGCCTGCAACGAAAACATGCGGTCTCTCCTTCACTGCAGCCGAGGTGAGTAAGACATTTAAACGTGTTAACCCTCGCAAGGCTGCAGGCCCAGACGGCATCCCCAGCCGCGCCCTCAGAGCATGCGCAGACCAGCTGGCCGGTGTGTTTACGGACATATTCAATCAATCCCTATACCAGTCTGCTGTTCCCACATGCTTCAAGAGGGCCACCATTGTTCCTGTTCCCAAGAAAGCTAAGGTAACTGAGCTAAACGACTACCGCCCCGTAGCACTCACTTCCGTCATCATGAAGTGCTTTGAGAGACTAGTCAAGGACCATATCACCTCCACCCTACCTGACACCCTAGACCCACTCCAATTTGCTTACCGCCCAAATAGGTCCACAGACGATGCAATCTCAACCACACTGCACACTGCCCTAACCCATCTGGACAAGAGGAATACCTATGTGAGAATGCTGTTCATTGACTACAGCTTGGCATTCAACACCATAGTACCCTCCAAGCTCGTCATCAAGCTCGAGACCCTGGGTACCTGCCCTCCAGGACACCTACACCACCCGATGTCACAGGAAGGCCATAAAGATCATCAAGGACATCAACCACCCGAGCCACTGCCTGTTCACCCCGCTATCATCCAGAAGGCGAGGTCAGTACAGGTGCATCAAAGCTGGGACCGAGAGACTGAAAAACAGCTTCTATCTCAAGGCCATCAGACTGTTAAACAGCCACCACTAACATTGAGTGGCTGCTGCCAACACACTGACACTGACTCAACTCCAGCCACTTTAATAATGGGAATTGATGGGAAATGATGTAAATATATCACTAGCCACTTTAAACAATGCTACCTTATGTAATGTTACTTACCCTACATTATTCATCTCATATGCATACGTATATACTGTACTCTATATCATCGACTGTATCCTTATGTAATACATGTATCACTAGCCACTTTAACTATGCCACTTTGTTTACATACTCATCTCATATGTATATACTGTACTCGATACCATCTACTGTATCTTGCCTATGCTGCTCTGTACCATCACTCATTCATATATCCTTATGTACATATTATTTATCCCCTTACACTGTGTACAAGACAGTAGTTTTGGAATTGTTAGTTAGATTACTTGTTGGTTATTACTGCATTGTCGGAACTAGAAGCACAAGCATTTCGCTACACTCGCATTAACATCTGCTAACCATGTGTATGTGACAAATAAAATTTGATTTGATTTGATTTGATTTAGTCACTTAAGAAAATACTTAGTCACACGGGACAATACTTAGTCACTCAGGACAATACTTTGTCACTCAGGACAATACTTAGTCACTCAGGACAATATTTAGTCACTCAGGACAATATTTAGTCACTCAGAAAGGCCTTAAAACACTTTTGATCTTGACTAAGGGCCTATAATGCTGTCCAGTTCTGGACTGCATTGTTGCTATTACAGTATACACATAAACTTGAAGTAGGCTGCACCACCTTTCCTCCAGTTTGGAATTCTCATGAGACATTTTTAGGTAATATCCGATGATATAAATGCAATTAAAGTGGTCTATCATGGTCCACTGAGCGATTATGCTGACACATAGGAGGATGACAAGCTTACAGACTAAATCTGCAGACAGTTGATTCCCAGATGTGTCTGCTCGGGGTTAGGATGGGGACTGCCATATCGACTCATCATCAGTGTGTGGTGGTGTGTGTGTGTGTCTGTGTGCATGCGTGTGAGTGTGTATACAGTATTCACTTCTGTATGTGGGGTTCATGAGGGTTTCACGTGAGTTCCATGCGTGTAAAATCAAATGAAATCAAATTTCAAATGAAATCAACAGGTAACCCTTAACCAACAATGCAGTTCTAGAAATAGAGTTAATAAAATATTTACTAAATAAAATAAAATAAAAAATAAAATAAAATGGGTATAGGTTAGTCGAGGTAATTTGGGGGGTGGCGTTCCGGTGACGCTTGCCGTGCGGTAGCAGAGAGAAAAGTCTATGACTTGGGGGACTGGAGTCTTTGACAATTTTTTGGGCATACCTCTGACACTGCCTAGTATATACTGTGTGTCCTGGATGGCAGGAAGCTTGGTCCCAGTGATGTACTGGGCCATACGAAATACCCTCTGTAGTGCCTTACGGTCGGATTCCGAGCAGTTGCCATACCAGGAGGTGATGCAACCGGTCAGGATGCTCTCGATGGTGCAGCTGTAGAACTTTTTGAGGATCTGGAGACCAATGCCAAATCTTTTCAGTCTCCTGATGGGGAAAAGGTGTTGTCATGCCCTCTTCACGACTGTCTTGATGTGTTTGGACCATGATAGTTGGTTGGTGATGTGGACACCATGGAACTTGAAACTCTTGACCTGCTCCTTTGTCTTCCTCACGTTGAGGGAGAGGTTGGTGTCCTGGCACCACACGGCCGGTCTTCGACCTCCTCCCTATAGTCTGTCTCATCCTTGTCGGTGATCAGGCCTACCACTGTTGTGTCGTCAGCAAACTTAATGATGGTGTTGGAGTCGTGCTTGGCCACTCAGTTATGGGTGAACAAGGAGTACAGGAGAGGACGAAGCACGCACCCCTGAGGGGCCCCTGTGTTGAGGATCAGCTTGGCAGATGTGTTGTTGCCTACACTTACCACCTGGGGGCAGCCTGCCAAGAAGTCCAGGATCCAGTTGCAGAGGGAGGTGTTTAGTCCCAGGGTCCTTAGGTTAGTGATGAGCTTTGTGGGCACTATGGTGTTGAACGCTGAGCTGTAGTCAATGAACAGCATTCTCACATATGTGTTCCTTTTGTCCAGGTGGGAAAGGGCAGTGTGGAGTGCAATTGAGATTGTGTCATCTGTAGATCTGTTGGGGCGGTATACATTGGTGGAAAAATAACTCAATTGTCATACTTGAGTAAAAGTAAAGATACCTTGATATAAAATGACTCAAGTAAAAGTGAGTCACCCAGTAAAATACAACTTGAGTAAAAGTAAAAAAGTATTTGGTTTTAAATATACTTAAGTATCACAAGTAAATGGCATTGCTAAAATGTACTTAAGTATCAAAAGTAAAAGTATAAATCATTTCAAGTTCCTTATATTAAGCAAACCAGACGACACAATTTTCTTGTTTTCTTTTGTTATTGCCGGATAGCCAGGCACTCCAACATTTACGAACAAAGCATTTCTGTTTAGTGAGTCCGCCAGATCAGAGGCAGTAGAGATGACCAGAGATGTTCTCTTGATAAGTGTGTAAATTGGACCATTTTCCTGTCAAAATGTAACGAGTACTTTTGGGTGTCAGGGAAAATGTATGGAGTAAAAAGTACATACTTTCTTTAAGAATGTAGTGAAGTAAAAGTAAAAGTTGCCAAAAATAGTCAAGGAAAGTACAGATACCCCCAAAAACTACTTAAGTAGTACTTTGAAGTATTTTTACTTAAGTACTTTAAACCACTGGCGGTATGAGAATTGGAGTGGGTCTAGGGTTTATGGGATGATGGTGTTGATGTGAGCCATGACCAGCCTTTCAAAGCACTTCATGGCTACCGACGTGAGTGCTACAAGGTGGTAATCATTTAGGTAGGTTACCTTTGCTTTCTTTGGCACAGGGGCTATGGTGGCCTGCTCGAAACATGTAGGTATTACAGACTTGGTCAGGGAGAGGTTGAAATGTCACTGAAGACACTTGCCAGTTGGTCCTCCGCATGCTCCGAGTACACGTCCTGGTAATCCGTCTGGCCCCGCGACCTTGTGAATGTTGACCTGTTTAAAGGTCTTGCACACATTGGCTGCGGAGAGCATGATCACACAGCTGTCCGGAACAGATGGTGCTCTCATGCATCCTTCAGTGTTGCTTGCCTCAAAGCGAGAATAAAAGGCATAAAGCTCATCTGGTAGGCTTGCGTCACTGGGCAGCTCACGGCTGGGTTTCCCTTTGTAGTCCGTAATAGTTTGCAAGACCTGCAGGTGTAGTAGGATTCAATCTTAGTCCTGTATTGACGCTTTGCCTGTTTGATGGTTAGTCTGAGGGCATGGCGGGATTTCTTATAAGCATCCAGATTAGTGTCCCACTCCTTGAAAGCGACAGCTCCAGCCTTAAACTCGGTGCGGATGTTGCCTGTAATCCATGGCTTTCGGTAGGGATATGTACGAACGATCACTGTGGGGACGATGTCTTTGATACACTTATTGATGAAGCCGGTGACTGAGGTGGTATACTCCTCAATGCCATTGGATGAATCCCAGAACATATTCCAGTCTGTGCTGGCAAAACAGTCCTGCAGTGTGTGTGTGTGTGTGTATGTGTGTGTGCGCATTTGTGTTTGTGTGTGTGTGCTCACGTGCCTCTGTCGCTCTCTCTCTCTCTCTCTCTCTCATCCTCATTCAAATTTGACTCTCTGCCTTATATTCTGATGGTGATGGTGTTCGCTCATCTGAAGGGGATTCACAGAGGAATGAGCAGGAGGTCAACGTTTCTCTACTTTGAGTGTTTTACCTCTCCCCCAACCCCTATGGCTCTTAATAATTCACACTAAAAGACAGGCGGAAGGTACTGAGGCGAGACAAAGAGGGGTAGCTGAATGGACGGGCATGGGTCCACTGTTTGAACGCTTGCACGAGTTCTAAAAATGTTTGTATTCATATTTTATGAAGACGGTTACAGGGATGTGGACTCTTGAAAGTTCTCACTCTCCACATGGGCTGTGTCCTCTGTCCACACAGTTTCATGTGTTTTGGTACTATGTTTTACGTCACTTTTTGGAAACCGACGGCTCTTGTTCATGTAGGCTACTGTGAGAATGTTTGGATTCATGTCATTGATAAAACAGTGTTTAATGTGTGAAACAAAAATTAACCTGAACTGTATGACGATTCAAACATGCTCTAACCCCCACAATGTTTTCGTAATTACCGGCAAACAGTCATTGTAGATTAATGAAATTGAATGTAGACGATCAAAATCCATTCTTATTTCCCATGACCTTCTGTTCATTACATAACAGTGCATAGACATGCATGACCCTTCTGTTCATTACATAACAGTGCATAGACATGCATGACCCTTCTGTTCATTACATAACAGTGCATAGACATGCATGACCTTCTGTTCATTACATAACAGTGCATAGACATGCATGTCATTGAGGTCACGTTAAAGATTCCTATTTCCTCCATCCGTTTTTTCATTTGGTTTAAAGGAAAGCTCCTACATTAGTAATAATAGAATTACAGTGCCTTGATCGAGTTCATCCCCGGCGGGATTAACACTCCTGTGGGATAAAAGGGAACGTCGGGAACGTCTGGCTCCGGTCCAGTTCTAGGAAATCCAGCTTTCCCTAGACAAGGCCTTAACCCACGGTTTGTGTTTCCTATAGACACTGGACAGGTGGCTTAGAGGAGAGGCTCAGCCGTGGCCATTCAGATGTACTGGCTTTCACTTGGAGACTGGCATAAAGTACTGACTCACACACACTCTCCTACCTAGTATAACTTTACCTGGTAAACTCTCCTACCTAGTATAACTTTACCTGGTAAACTCTCCTACCTAGTTTAACTTACCTGGTAAACTCTCCTACTTAGTATAATCTTATAATCTTGACTCACACACACTCTCCTACCTAGTATAACTTAACCTGGTAAACTCTCCTACCTAGTATAACTTAACCTGGTAAACTATCATACCTAGTATAACTTACCTGGTAAACTCTCCTACCTAGTATAACTTAACCTGGTAAACTCTCCTACCTAGTATAACTTACCTGGTAAACTCTTCTACCTATAGTATAACTTAACCTGGTAAAGTCTCCTACCTATAGTATAACTTAACCTGGTAAACTCTCCTACCTAGTATAACTTTACCTGGTAAACTCTCCTACCTAGTTTAACTTACCTGGTAAACTCTCCTACTTAGTATAATCTTACCGGGTACATACCCACTCCTGCCCAGTATAAACCTACCACACATACTGCTGTCTAATATAACTTACCACACACACACACACACACACAGTCCTACCCAGTACATCCCTACCATGTAGGATTATACAGGGCACAAATACTATTCTTTCAGCCTTACTCTTGCAGGGAAAATACCATATAAATGCTAACTTTTGTTTGAAATGAAAACAATAAAACATGTCTGGAAGTCATTATGGGTTACCATGGAACCACTTACAGTTTGTCCCAACACCACACCATCACTAATTTGTTCATCAGTGTTTAGTGACGCTATCACCTGCGGGGATGGTAGAGAACTCCATGGCACCGGTGCTGACCGGCCTTAACTACAGTACGTTCCTCTATCCCCATGAACCGGTGAGGCTGATTTTGGGGTTGTTATGGCACTATTCCCAGTCCTCATTCCCTAAGGACTTGACACAAATGGCACCCTAATCCCTACATAGTTCACTACTTTTGATGAGAGCGCTATGGGTCCTGGTCAAAAGTAGTGCACTATATAGGAAATAGGATGCCATTTAGGACGCAGACCCTATCTCTGTGCTGGGATTTGGTCCTGAAGTATGACATCATCAGAGGAGAGGGACTCAAGAACACAGCAACAACCAAACCTGGTCTGAATCATCGATCCACCAGTGAGACAGAGTTCACTTTTATACAGGAGATGTGTGTGTGTGTGTGTGTGTGTGTGTGTGTGTGTGTGTGTGTGTGTGGTTTTGTGTGTGTGGTTTTGTGTGTGTGTGGTTTTGTGTGCGTGTGTGTGTGTGTGTGTGTGCCCTCCAGGCGGAGCTCTCATGGATGAGCAATAAGAACTCAGAATAAAGTTCTTTACCTTCTATCAGATAATTTAGTTGCTGGCCTGGCAGCAATATAACCAATAGAATAGTCCCAAAGGTACAAACTGCAACCCCCCCCCCCCCCATCTAGCACTACAGTCTGGCTCAATCAAATGCTTGAGCGAAAAAACAAACTATTTGAAGTCCAAACTTTGCAGAACTTTTGAAATGGCACCAGAGGAAGGTCAGTGAGTGAGATGATTTGTTCCATTGGACGAGGATGGTGCTCGATATCGTAAGTAAACAATAGGTCGACCTACAATGCAATCACCCTGCAGTAGTGTGTTAATGGACTTTCTATTTACGGTGATGATGCTGTAATGACCCTCTAATTACCAACTTAATGGAGTGGAGATGGAGAGATGGGGTTGAAAGAGAGAGAGAGGGGGGAGAGAGAGAGAGAAACAGAGAGGGGGGAGGGGGTAGAGGAGGAGGAGAGAGAGAGGGGGAGGAGGAGAGAGAGAGGGAGGAGGAGGAGGAGAGGGTGGAGCAGGGGAGAGAAAGAGAGAGGGGGAGGAGGAGGAGAGAGAAAGAGAGAGGGGGAGTGGAGGAGGAAGAGGAGGAGGAGAGAGAGAGGGGAGAGGAGGAGGAGAGAGAGGGGGAGAGAGAGGGGGGAGAGGAGGAGGAAAGTGAGAGGGGGAGAGAGAGAGAGAGAGAGAGAGAGAGAGAGAGCTGATGGCCCCAGTGTCTGAGTCACATTAGTGGGGTTTAGGGACTTTGTGAAGGACACAGGTAGGACTGAGTGCCTCACCTGACCATTCATTAACAAGTCTCTCTGACAATGTGGACACACTCCTAGGATAAACACATATCCAATTATTTGAGGAATTAGTCAAATAAACACAGCTAATTGGAGAAAATGGATTAGGTGATTGGGTGGTGTTTGATATGGAGATAAGGTTTACTCTTTGCAGAAGAAGTGTGTGTGTCTGTGCTTGCATGTGTGTGTGTGTGTGTGTGTGTGTGTGTGTGTGCGTGCGTGCGTGCGTGTGTGTGTGTGTCTGTGTGTGTGTGTGTGCTTGCGTGTGTGTGCTTGCCTGTGTGCCTGCCTGTCTGTGTGTGTGTGTGTGTGTGTGTGTGTATGTGTGTGTGTGTGTGTGTGTGTGTGTGTGTGTGTGTGTGTGTGTGTGTGTGTGTGTGTGTGTGTGTGTGTGTGTGTGATAACAGGATGCTATCAGAATGTGGTTGTGATTAAGTGTGTGTTGATATGATGTGCCTCTGTAAGAGAAGACCAATACAATCAGCAGATCAAGATTAAATATCACCACAACCCAGTCCTTTACAACTGTCTCATCACCAGTACATTGGTAGTATGTGACCAGTACATCACCACAACCCAGTCCTTTACAACTGTCTCATCACCAGTACATTGGTAGTATGTGACCAGTACATCACCACAACCCAGTCCTTTACAACTGTCTCATCACCAGTACATTGGTAGTATGTTACCAGTACATCACCACAACCCAGTCCTTTACAACTGTCTCATCACCAGTACATTGGTAGTATGTGACCAGTACATCACCACAACCCAGTCCTTTACAACTGTCTCATCACCAGTACATTGGTAGTATGTGACCAGTACATCACCACAACCCAGTCCTTTACAACTGTCTCAACACCAGTACATTGGTAGTATGTGACCAGTACATCACCACAACCCAGTCCTTTACAACTGTCTCAACACCAGTACATTGGTAGTATGTGACCAGTACATCACCAGTACATTGGTAGTATGTGACCAGTACATCACCAGTACATTGGTAGTATGTGACCAGTACATCACCACAACCCAGTCCTTTACAACTGTCTCAACACCAGTACATTGGTAGTATGTGACCAGTACATCACCACAACCCAGTCCTTTACAACTGTCTCAACACCAGTACATTGGTAGTATGTGACCAGTATATCACCACAACCCAGTCATTTACAACTGTCTCAACACCAGTACATTGGTAGTATGTGACCAGTACATCACCACAACCCAGTCCTTTACAACTGTCTCAACACCAGTACATTGGTAGTATGTGACCAGTACATCACCACAACCCAGTCCTTTACAACTGTCTCAACACCAGTACATTGGTAGTATGTGATCAGTACATCGCCAGTACATTTGTAGTATGTGACCAGTACATCACCAGTACATTGGTAGTATGTGACCAGTACATCACCACAACCCAGTCCTTTACAACTGTCTCATCACCAGTACATTGGTAGTATGTGACCAGTATATCACCACAACCCAGTCCTTTACAACTGTCTCAACACCAGTACATTGGTAGTATGTGACCAGTACATCACCACAACCCAGTCCTTTACAACTGTCTCAACACCAGTACATTGGTAGTATGTGACCAGTACATCACCACAACCCAGTCCTTTACAACTGTCTCATCACCAGTACATTGGTAGTATGTGACCAGTACATCACCACAACCCAGTCCTTTTCAACTGAGACATCACCAGTACATTGGTAGTATGTGACCAGTACATCACCACAACCCAGTCCTTTTCAACTGAGACATCACCAGTACATTGGTAGTATGTGACCAGTACATCACCACAACCCAGTCCTTTACAACTGTCTCAACACCAGTACATTGGTAGTATGTGACCAGTACATCACCACAACCCAGTCCTTTACAACTGTCTCAACACCAGTACATTGGTAGTATGTGACCAGTACATCACCACAACCCAGTCCTTTACAACTGTCTCAACACCAGTACATTGGTAGTATGTGACCAGTACATCACCACAACCCAGTCCTTTACAACTGTCTCAACACCAGTACATTGGTAGTATGTGACCAGTACATCACCACAACCCAGTCCTTTACAACTGAGACATCACCAGTACATTGGTAGTATGTGACCAGTACATTGTTAGTATGTGACCAGTACATCACCAGTACATTGGTAGTATGTGATCAGTACATCACTAGTACATTGGTAGTATGTGACCAGTACATCACCAGTACATTGGTAGTATGTGACCAATACATTGGTATAATATGAGCAGTACATCACCAGTACATTGGTAGTATGTGACCAGTACATTGTTAGTATGTGACCAGTACATCACCAGTACATTGGTAGTATGTGATTAGTACATCACTAGTACATTGGTAGTATGTGACCCGTACATCACCAGTACATTGGTAGTATGTGACCAATACATTGGTATTATATGAGCAGTACATCACCAGTATATTGGTAGTATGTGAGGTAATATACTGTGGAACAAGGACACCGATGGCTAGTTCACAGTCAGATTAGCCCTACTGTAATACAGTACATATTTACAACTTTAACCCTCCTGTAAAGTACAGTACATATTTACAACTTTAACCCTCCTGTAAAGTACAGTACATATTTACAACTTTAACCCTCCTGTAAAGTACAGTACATATTTACAACTTTAACCCTCCTGTAAAGTACAGTACATATTTACAACTTTAACCCTCCTGTAAAGTACAGTACATATTTACATATTTACATATTTGCTGTCTCTGACAGCAAAAGACAGCAAGGGCGGTTCGTTGCTCCAGAGCCTTTCCGTTCACCTTCCCACTCCTGGGCCAGACTACACTCAATCATATGACCCACTGAAGAGATGAGTCTTCAGTAAAGACTTAAAGGTTGAGACCGAGTTTGCGTCTCTGACATGGGTAGGCAGACCGTTCCATAAAAATGGAGCTCTATAGGAGAAAGCCCTGCCTCCAGCTGTTTGCTTAGAAATTCTAGGGACAATTAGGAGGCCTGCGTCTTGTGACCGTAGCGTACGTGTAGGTATGTACGGCAGGACCAAATCAGAGAGATAGGTAGGAGCAAGCCCATGTAATGCTTTGTAGGTTAGCAGTAAAACCTTGAAATCAGCCCTTGCTTTGACAGGAAGCCAGTGTAGGGAGGATAGCACTGGAGTAATATGATCAAATTTTGGGGTTCTAGTCAGGATTCTAGCAGCCGTATTTAGCACTAACTGAAGTTTATTTAGTGCTTTATCCGGGTACCGGAAAGTAGAGCATTGCAGTAGTCTAACCTTTGCAATGTTACGTAGATGGAAAAAAGCTGTCCTTGAAATGGTCTTGATATGTTCTTCAAAAGAGAGATCAGTGTCCAGAGTAACGCTGAAGTCCTTCACAGTTTTATTTGAGACGACTGTACAACCATTAAGATTAATTGTCAGATTCAACAGAAGATCTCTTTGTTTCTTGGGACCTAGAACAAGCATCTCTGTTTTGTCCGAGTTTAAAAGTAGAACGTTTGCAGCCATCCACTTCCTTATGTCTGGAACACATGCTTCTAGCAAGGGCAATTTTGGGGCTTCACCATGTTTCATTGAAATGTACAGCTGTGTGTCATCCGCATAGCAGTGAAAGTTAACATTATGTTTTCGAATAACATCCCCAAGAGGTAAAATATATAGTGAAAACAATAGTGGTCCTAAAACGGAACCTTGAGGAACACCGAAATTTACAGTTGATTTGTCAGAGGACAAACCATTCACAGAGACAAACTGATATCTTTCCGACAGATAAGATCTAAACCAGGCCAGAACTTGTCCGTGTAGACCAATTTGGGTTTCCAATCTCTCCAAAAGTATGTGGTGATCGATGGTATCAAAAGCAGCACTAAGGTCTAGGAGCACGAGGACAGATGCAGAGCCTCGGTCCGATGCCATTAAAATGTCATTTACCACCTTCACAAGTGCCGTCTCAGTGCTATGATGGGGTCTAAAACCAGACTGAAGTTTGTCTTCAGGAAGGCAGTGAGTTGCTGCGCAACAGCAATTTCTAAAATTTTTGAGAGGAATGTAAGATTCGATATAGGCCGATAGTTTTTTATATTTTCTGGGTCAAGGTTTGGCTTTTTCAAGAGAGGCTTTATTACTGCCACTTTTAGTGAGTTTGGTACACATCCGGTGGATAGAGAGCCGTTTATTATGTTCAACATTGGAGGGCCAAGCACAGGAAGCAGCTCTTTCAGTAGTTTAGTTGGAATAGGGTCCAGTATGCAGTTTGAAGGTTTAGAGGCCATGATTATTTTCATCATTGTGTCAAGAGATATAGTACTAAACAAATTGAGCGTCTCTCTTGATCCTAGGTCCTGGCAAAGTTGTGCAGACTAAGGACAACTGAGCTTTGAAGGAATACGCAGATTTAAAGAGGAGTCCGTAATTTGCTTTCTAATAATCATAATCTTTTCCTCAAAGAAGTTAATGAATTTATCACTGCTAAAGTGAAAGTCATCCTCTCTTGGGGAGTGCTGCTTTTTAGTTAGCTTTGCGACAGTATCAAAAAGGAATTTCGGATTGTTCTTACTTAATTCCTCAATTAAGTTAGAAAAATAGGATGATCGAGCAGCAGTAAGGGCTCTTCGGTACTGCACGGTACTGTCTTTCCAAGCTAGTCGGAAGACTTCCAGTTTGGTGTGGCGCCATTTCCGTTCCAATTTTCTGGAAGCTTGCTTCAGAGCTCGGGTATTTTCTGTGTACCAGGGAGCTAGTTTCTTATGGGAAATGTTTTTAGTTTTTAGGGGTGCAACTGCATCTAGGGTATTGCGCAAGGTTAAATTGAGTTCCTCAGTTAAGTGGTTAACTGATTTTTGTCCTCTGGCGTCCTTGGGTAGACAGAGGGAATCTGGAAGGAATCTTTGTGTTGTCTGTGAATTTATAGCACAGACAGTACACATTTACAACTTTAACCCTCCTGTAAAGTACAGTACATATTTACAACTTTAACCCTCTTGTAAAGTACAGTACACATTTACAACTTTAACCCTCCTGTAAAGTACAGTACATATTTACAACTTGAACCCTCCTGTAAAGTACAGTACATATTTACAACTTTAACCCTCCTGTAAAATACAGTACATATTTACAACTTTAAACCTCCCGTAAAGTACAGTACATATTTACAACTTTAACCCTCTTGTAAAGTACAGTACATATTTTCAACTTTAACCCTCCTGTAAAGTACAGTACACATTTCCAACTTTAACCCTCCTGTAAAGTACAGTACACATTTCCAACTTTAACCCTCCTGTAAAGTACAGTACACATTTACAACTTTAACCCTCCTGTAAAGTACAGTACATATTTACAACGTTAACCCTCCTGTAAAGTACAGTACATATTTACAACTTTAACCCTCCTGTAAAGTACAGTACATATTTACAACTTTAACCCTCCTGTAAAGTACAGTACACATTTACAACTTTAACCCTCCTGTAAAGTACAGTACATATTACAACTTTAACCCTCCTGTAAAATACAGTACATATTTACATCTTGAACCCTCCTGTAAAGTACAGTACATATTTACAACTTTAACCCTCCTGTAAAGTACAGTACATATTTACAACTTTAACCCTCCACTTCTCCCTCTTCCTCCTGTCCCCCCTCTTCTTTTCCACTGACCACTCACTCACTCACTCACTCACTCACTCACTCACTCACTCACTCACTCACTCACCTTGTGTAAAAGTAGAGCACCGCCATATAAATATTGAACATGTGTTGGAGGACGTGGAGTGTTTCATTCAGCTGTTTTGTCTTCACTCTCCCTCCCTTTACTCTGAGTAACTTCATTGAGATGGATGGCCATACTACACGTTGCCCTTGGACAGGATTGTATATCAGTCTATAAAGCTGGAAGCACCACTGTCATCACTCAGAGTTTCACTGTGTCGTTCTCCTGCGTTTAAATGTTAGTTTAGCGCTTGTCCTCCTTGAAACTCGTGTCAGCACTTCCTTGACAAGTACGCACACACGCACGCACACACGCGCACACGCGCGCACACACGCGCAAACACGCACACACACGCACACGGTCAAAAGCAGAGAGGAGCGCAATAAAGCTTTTTACTGCAGAGCCATTAGAAACCTAACCTGTTGTTGTTTACATAATGGCTGAGGTACTGCAGGTACAACAACCTTCCTTTTGCCTATGCACCATCTCCTGCCGTTATGCCCTTGAGCAAGGCACTTAACCCCCCCACAATTGCTCTGCATTCAAGGGCGCTGCATTGCTGCTGACCCTGTGCCTTTCAACGTGCTTCTCAACATGCCTCTCAACGTGCCTCTCAACGTGCTTCTCAACGTGCCTCTCAACGTGCCTCTCAACGTGCCTCTCAACGGGCTTCTCAACGTGCCTCTCAACGTGCCTCTCAACGTGCTTCTCAACGTGCTTCTCAACGTGCTTCTCAACGTGCCTCTCAACGTGCTTCTCAACGTGCCTCTCAACGTGCCTCTCAACGTGCCTCTCAACGTGCTTCTCAACCTGCCTCTCAACGTGCCTCTGAACGTGCCTCTCAACGTGCCTCTCAACGTGTGTGAATCCTGGGTTTATTGGGATAGGCAGAAGATGAACTGCCGTTCTAACCAGTGGACAATAAAGTAATATTCTATTCTGTTCTATTCTATGTCAAGGTTGACCCACTCACCTGACTGAGAGTACACCACACTGCCAGGGAGCGAGAAAGGGGATACTTGGTCAGTTGCACAATTGAATGCATTCAACCGAAATGTGTCTTCCGCATTTAACCCTCTGAATCAGAGAGGTGTTGCCTAGTCTATCATGGCTGAGTGAACGGAACAAATGTTTAATTTATGTTGTGGCACAGATTTCCACCTGTGCTTTGATCTGTGCTCTCAATTGTACAGACTAGTTACAATTTACAAAACAGCTGACACTTTGGCTATTGCATGTGTTAACATGTTGGCACAATGACTCCACTAACCCCACCGAAAGACTTTAAAAAGGAGAACAAAAACAGATTAATCCTTTACTTGGAAGTTGAGTAATCCACGACTCAGCATCCGCTTGTTAGCAAATGTGTCTGATCAAACGTTCTCTTAACATGGGAAGACATAATGCTCCCAGCACAGGAGGCTGCTGAGGGTAGAATGGCTCACAATAAAGGCAGGAAGGGAACAAATGGAATGGCATCAAACACATTGAAACCATGGAAACCATGTGTTTGATGTATTTAATACCATTCCACTGATTCCGCTCCAGTCATTACCACGAGCCCATCCTCCCCAATTATGGTGCCACCAACCTCCTGTGGCTCCCAGACAATTATGTGAATAGTGGAGAGAGGGTGCTATCCCCCCTCGCACAATAACAACGACCATGTTAAATCACTTGAAGGTTTCGGTTCTAGGGGATTTCTCAGCTAATTACATATTCCATGTCATTTTATTAGGCACTAACGTATGATTTGAGATCAAATTCAGTTAATGACTTTAAAAGGCTTAAAAATGGAGAATGGCGAGGCTGACCTCTAATGTGGGTTTGCTTTCCAGCAGCTTACCGATGTGTGGATTTCATTTAATTGAATGTGAATTTGTATCTGTTTTTTAAGGTAACTGAGGCCAGACTAGCTGTCTCACTCTTATCAGTATCTGGGGAAAAGAGAGAGGGGGGGTTGATGTGATCTTGGGCAGCTGTCATGTTGGATTGGATCATAAACCTAAAAGTAATGAAATCAAAAGGTGAGCAAAAAGACAGAAACAGCAGAGGTTCAGAGAGAAGACTTCATTTGACTATTTACAGCAGAGGTTCAGAGAGAAGACTTCATTTAACTATTTACAGCAGAGGTTCAGAGAGAAGACTTCATTTGACTATTTACAGCAGAGGTTCAGAGAGAAGACTTCATTTGACTATTTACAGCAGAGGTTCAGAGAGAAGACTTCATTTGACTATTTACAGCAGAGGTTCAGAGAGAAGACTTCATTTGACTATTTACAGCAGAGGTTCAGAGAGAAGACTTAATTTGACTATTTACAGCAGAGGTTCAGAGAGAAGACTTCATTTAACTATTTACAGCAGAGGTTCAGAGAGAAGACTTCATTTGATTATTTACAGCAGAGGTTCAGAGAGAAGACTTCATTTACCCATTTACAGCAGAGGTTCAGAGAGAAGACTTAATTTAACTATTTACAGCAGCGGTTCAGAGAGAAGACTTCATTTAACTATTTACAGCAGAGGTTCAGATAGAAGACTTCATTTAATTATTTACAGCAGAGGTTCAGAGAGAAGACTTCATTTGACTATTTACAGCAGAGGTTCAGAGAGAAGACTTCATTTGACTATTTACAGCAGAGGTTCAGAGAGAAGACTTCATTTGACTATTTACAGCAGAGGTTCAGAGAGAAGACTTCATTTGACTATTTACAGCAGAGGTTCAGATAGAAGACTTCATTTGACTATTTACAGCAGAGGTTCAGAGAGAAGACTTCATTTGACTATTTACAGCAGAGGTTCAGAGAGAAGACTTCATTTGACTATTTACAGCAGAGGTTCAGAGAGAAGACTTCATTTGACTATTTACAGCAGAGGTTCAGAGAGAAGACTTCATTTGACTATTTACAGCAGAGGTTCAGAGAGAAGACTTCATTTAACTATTTACAGCAGAGGTTCAGAGAGAAGACTTCATTTGATTATTTACAGCAGAGGTTCAGAGAGAAGACTTCATTTGATTATTTACAGCAGAGGTTCAGAGAGAAGACTTCATTTGATTATTTACAGCAGAGGTTCAGAGAGAAGACTTCATTTGACTATTTACAGCAGAGGTTCAGAGAGAAGACTTCATTTGACTATTTACAGCAGAGGTTCAGAGAGAAGACTTCATTTAACTATTTACAGCAGAGGTTCAGAGAGAAGACTTCATTTAACTATTTACAGCAGAGGTTCAGAGAGAAGACTTCATTTGATTATTTACAGCAGAGGTTCAGAGAGAAGTTTTAATTTGACTATTTACAGCAGAGGTTCAGAGAGAAGTTTCAATTTGACTATTTACAGCAGAGGTTCAGAGAGAAGACTTCATTTGATTATTTACAGCAGAGGTTCAGAGAGAAGATTTCATTTGATTATTTACAGCAGAGGTTCAGAGAGAAGACTTCATTTGATTATTTACAGCAGAGGTTCAGAGAGAAGTTTTAATTTGACTATTTACAGCAGAGGTTCAGAGAGAAGACTTAATTTAACTATTTACAGCAGAGTTTCAGATAGAAGACTTCATTTGATTATTTACAGCAGAGGTTCAGAGAGAAGACTTCATTTAACTATTTACAGCAGAGGTTCAGATAGAAGACTTCATTTGACTATTTACAGCAAAGGTTCAGAGAGAAGACTTCATTTGACTATTTACAGCAGAGGTTCAGATAGAAGACTTCATTTGACTATTTACAGCAAAGGTTCAGAGGGAAGACTTCATTTGACTATTTACAGCAAAGGTTCAGATAGAAGACTTCATTTGACTATTTACAGCAGAGGTTCAGATAGAAGACTTCATTTGACTATTTACAGCAAAGGTTCAGAGGGAAGACTTCATTTGACTATTTACAGCAAAGGTTCAGATAGAAGACTTCATTTGACTATTTACAGCAGAGGTTCAGATAGAAGACTTCATTTGACTATTTACAGCAGAGGTTCAGATAGAAGACTTCATTTGACTATTTACAGCAAAGGTTCAGAGGGAAGACTTCATTTGACTATTTACAGCAGAGGTTCAGAGAGAAGACTTCATTTAACTATTTACAGCAGAGGTTCAGATAGAAGACTTCATTTAACTATTTACAGCAGAGGTTCAGATAGAAGACTTCATTTGACTATTCATAGCAAAGGTTCAGAGGGAAGACTTAATTTGACTATTTATATTTCAGACGGATATGTGTCTGGATCGGACAGAAGCCTCATTGTCAGGGAGAGAGACGTAGGCAGTAGTTAATTACATTTTTCTACTTAAGAAATGAAGAACCTTTCTATGAACGGGCTCTTTCAATCAGACTTTTGTCTCTATTCTCTCCTGTATCTAAGACATCCTCTTACAACAAAGATCATGGCTCCAGATACACACACACACACACACACACACACACACACACACACACACACACACACACACACACACACACACACACACACACACACACACACACTACTCAAGTCTCTTATACATCACCAACTCTACTAATAACCCAACTCCTTTCACCTCTGGATCACTCTGTCATTCCTAGAACCTTTGGTATTTGGTATTTTATTAGGATCCCCATTAGCTGTTGCAAAAGCAGCAGCTGCTCTTCCTGGAGTCAGTGGATATGACTAGCTTGTATAGTAACACACCAGGCACACCAATCACACCTCTTATAGTCATCTGGCGAAGTAGGCCAATTTATCTGGCAAAGTCCCTCCCTAGTGCTCTTGAGAGGTGGAGGGATACAGTCTGAGCTCCTAATAGACTGGACAAAGCACTGCTTTTGTGTTCCTCCTCACATTGTCACAGCAGCACACTGTGCAGGGACTGAAGCCAATGGAACTTTTTTCTCTCACTGAGATGATTAGATCAGACCATCCACAGGCAGACCTCCAGTCTAAGACATATTGGTTTTGGCCCTTTACTTATCTGGTCAGGGTGTGAGGTTCAGTTTTGAGTAGAACGGAGGGCTCACACAGCCTAATAGAAATGGCACCCTAAAAGTGTAGACTCGGGGGTGTCAAACTCATCCCATGGAAGGCCGAGTGTCTGCTGGTCACGTTCAATCTGTGTCCAATTAAAACCTAGACAACCAGGTGAGGGGAGTTCCTAACCAATCAATGACCTTCATTGACCAATTAAGCACAAGGGAAGAGTGAGAACCCGCAGACACTCGCCCCCCCCCCCCCCCCCCCGTGGAATGAGTTTGATACCCTAAAGGTGCAAGGGGACTCAAATCTTCTGACAAAAGTCAGAAAATGATGTCTTTCAACAGATGTCTTGATGTCATCATGAAAACTCCAGTTTTTGGGACTTTTCTGAGAGTAAAGGAATAGATTTCTTCACTCGGTTTGATTAGCTTTAATCTAGAGCACAAAATGGTTGCTTGGTAAAACACAACATGCCTTTTCTACAGTATATACAGTATGTGAAGCCATGCCAGGCTTTATAGCCTACACATAACACAACTTTATAGCCTACACATAACAACACAACTGTATAGCCTACACATAACAACACAACTTTATAGCCTACACATAACAACACAACTTTATAGCCTACACATAACAACACAACTTTATAGCCTACACATAACAACACAACTTTATAGCCTACACAACTTTATAGCCTACACATAACAACACAACTTTATAGCCTACACATAACAACACAACTTTATAGCCTACACATAACAACACAACTTTATAGCCTACACATAACAACACAACTTTATAGCCTACACAACTTTATAGCCTACATATAACAACACAACTTTATAGCCTACACATGACAACACAACTTTATAGCCTACACATAACAACACAACTTTATAGCCTACACCTAAACAACACAACTGTATAGCCTACACCTAAACAACACAACTGTATAGCCTATACATAACAACACAACTTTATAGCCTATACATAACAACACAACTGTATAGTCCACACATAACAACACAACTGTATAGCCTACACAACTTCACAACTGTATAGCCTACACATAACAACACAACATTATAGTCTATACATAACAACACAACTTTATAGTCTACACATAACTCAATCCTCTTCCAATTCCTCTTTCTTTGACTATTTTCAACTGTCCCAGACAGTGAGAGCAGGATCAAACGTAGCTTCTTCTCAGAATTCATGTGAATAATACTGTCAAGACAAAAATGGCCCCTCTGAAACAAGCAGGAATTTTATAATAAAGTCAGTCTTTGTTGGGCCTTTTAGAGTAAGAGAGTCACTCTACGGAGTGCAGACATTGCACCAGCAGTCCATAGCGAAACCCCTCTCCCCAGTCAGTGAAAGGCAGACCAAGTTCAGCTACGGTCCCCCTCTGACAAACACCCAACTGTGTGAATATAAATACACACCCAGTCCCCATCACACTAAATAAGACATGGACTAGACCTGTCATCTCTACTCAACCTGACACACTCTGTTAAAGGAGCAATCTATGAATTCTACATCCATTTTTGGACTTGTAAATGATTTATATATTAGCCATGATTCTTCAGGAATATAACCTATAAACAAACGTCTCGTTAGCTTTGTTCAACTGTCTAACCCCCCTAGAACCAAACATATAAACATGTTTTACTCCTTTGTTTGTAAACAATTGAATTGTAAACAAGCACTGTATATTTTTTTTTTTACTATAACTTTGATATTATGGAGTCAGTCCTTGCATTCATAGCTCAAATCAAATCAAATCAAATGTATTTGTCACATACACATGGTTAGCAGATGTTAATGCGAGTGTAGCGAAATGCTTGTTCTAGTTCTGACAATGCAGTAATAACCAACGAGTAATCTAACAATTCCACAACTACTACCTTACACACACAAGTGTAAAGGGAGAAAGAATATGTACATAAAGATATATGAATGAGTGATGGTACAGAACGGCATAGGCAAGAGGCAGTAGATGGTATAGAGTACAGTATATACATATGAGATGAGTAATGTAGGGTATGTAAACATTATATTAAGTAGCTCTGTCTATGAATTTGAGAGTGGTTACATTTCTCCAGCTCCATCCCCATGCTTTTTTCCCCCAAAATAGTGGCAGGGTGGTGCTTTGTTATTGTTTGAATTGGAGATTGCCCCTTTGAAGGGACAATCAGATTCTCTAGCCCATCGCTCATCTTACCAAGCAAAGGGGTGGGGTAAAGGCTGTTGAAATTGAAGATCTTGGTTATCACTCCTCCTCTGATAAATGATTTAATTGTGTTCTTCTACAGAGAAAGAAAAGAGTCTCCCTGTCAAAGGGGAGTGCATTGATCCTATTTCTATGGTGGCAGACTTAAGCCCTAGGCTGGAGGTTCAGCCAGTCATATTACACTGTGATACATTGGCCTACTTTGCCAGCTTACCTGACAAAAGTTAATTAATCTCAAATCAAATCAAATGTTATTGGTCACATACATGTGTTTAGCAGAGAATGCTTGTATTTCTAGCTCCGACAGTGCAGTAATATCTAGCAAGTAATATCTAACCCTTTCACAACAATACACACAATACGCACAAATCTAAAGTAAAGGAATGGAATTAAGAGTATATAAATATTTAGACGAGCAATGTCAGAGCGGCATAGACTAAGATACAGTAGAATAGAATACAATACAGTATATACATATGAGATGAGTAATACATAGACTAAGATACAGTAGAATAGAATACAATACAGTATATACATATGAGATGAGTAATGCAAAATATGTAAACATTAAGTGACTAGTGTTGCATTATTAAAGTGGCCAGTGAGTTCAAATCTATGTATATAGGGCAGCAGCCTCTAATGTGCTAGTGATGGCTATTTAACAGTCTGATGGCCTTCAGATAGAAGACATTTTTCATTCTCTCGGCCCTAGCTTTGATGCACCTGTACTGACCTCACCTTCTGGATGATAGCGGGGTGAACAGGCAGTGGCTCGGGTAGTTGTTGTCCTTCATATTTTTTTTGGCCTTACTGTGACATTGAGTGATGTAGGTCCTGGAGGGCAGGTAGTTTGCCCCCCCCCGGTGATGCGTTGGACAGTGCGGTTGCGGGCAGTGCAGTTTCCGTACCAGGCTGTGATACAGCCCAACAGGATGCTCTCAATTGTGCATCTGTCAAAGTTCGTGAGGGTTTTAGGTGTCAAGCCAAACTGAGGTTGAAGAGGCTGAGCCTCCTGAGGTTGAAGAGGCGCTGTTGCGCCACCCTCTGGAGAGCCCTGCGGTTGCGGGCAGTGCAGTTTCTGTACCAGGCTGTGATGCAGCCCGACAGGATGCTCTCAATTGTGCATCTGTCAAAGTTTGTGAGGGTTTTAGGTGTCAAGCCAAACTGAGGTTGAAGAGGCTGAGCCTCCTGAGGTTGAAGAGGCGCTGTTGCGCTTTCTTCACCACACTGTTTGTGTGGGTGGACCATTTCAGTTTGCCAGTGATGTGTACGCAGAGGAACTTGAAGCTTTCCACCTTCTCCACTACGGCCCCGTCGATGTGGATACGGAGGTGCTCCCTCTGCTGTTTCCTGACGTCCACGATCAGCTCCTTTGTTTTGTTGACGTCGGGTGAAAGGTTATTTTCCTGGCACCACACTTCCAGGGCCCTCACCTCCTCCCTGTAGGCTGTTTCATCAACTGCAAAGTTGCCTAGGAACTAAAATCACGGCTGCCCTACCTGTCGGCTCAATTTTACTCCATCTTACTCCACCACTCCATTAATTACTCCATTACTGGACAAAACAAAGATTAAACCCATTTTCCTCAGATCTTAGTGTTTATAGCAAACAGTCATTTTTAGCCTTGCAATAAACCAAAACCATTATTAGATACTCTACTGCCATCTACTGAGTATGGTTCCCATTGTCACAGTCGTCAAACAATACATTTAGCATGTCCTTTAATAGCTTTTGTAATACTGCCCTCTTCTGGCAAAAAGGTTTGGCCTAAATCGCCAATATTGGGGGAAAATTGAAGAAAGAAAACCTTCTCTCCAAACCTTCACAGCAACTGCCAAATAAGAAATAAGCTAACAGACTAAAAAAGGAAATCTCCCAGGGCAATGTCTCCCAGGGCAACGTCTCCCAGGGCAACGTCTCCCAGGGCAATGTCTCCCAGGGCAATGTCTCCCAGGGCAATGTCTCCCAAGGCAATGTCTCCCAAGGCAATGTCTCCCAGGGCAACGTCTCCCAGGGCAATGTCTCCCAGGGCAATGTCTCCCAGGGCAATGTCTCCCAGGGCAATGTCTCCCAGGGCAATGTCTCCCAGGGCAACGTCTCCCAGGGCAATGTCTCCCAGGGCAATGTCTCCCAGGGCAATGTCTCCCAAGGCAATGTCTCCCAGGGCAACGTCTCCCAGGGCAATGTCTCCCAGGGCAATGTCTCCCAAGGCAATGTCTCCCAGGGCAATGTCTCCCAGGGCAATGTCTCCCAGGGCAACGTCTCCCAGGGCAATGTCTCCCAGGGCAATGTCTCCCAGGGCAACGTCTCCCAGGGCAACGTCTCCCAGGGCAACGTCTCCCAGGGCAATGTCTCCCAGGGCAATGTCTCCCAGGGCAATGTCTCCCAGGGCAATGTCTCCCAGGGCAATGTCTCCCAGGGCAACGTCTCCCAGGGCAATGTCTCCCAGGGCAATGTCTCCCAGGGCAACGTCTCCCAGGGCAATGTCTCCCAGGGCAACGTCTCCCAGGGCAAACACCAGACTAGGCCCTGATCCAGTGCTCTATCTGAGTCAATAGATGGATCAACATAGGAGTGAAATACATTGGATTCAAGGATATGATTTTGTAACAGGAAAAATAATTCAGGCATTACATTTCTACAATACCATTATAGACCTACATTTAACAAAAATATATGTTTAATAAATGCACAATCTGAACGATGTTCTATTGATATTGACATTGATTAAGAATTACTTGGCTAATGATCTTAGTACAAGTAAGCTAAGGAGGCCTGCACCTACACTATCATAAACAATATATGAAATGTTATTATGAGTCTTTATGCCTATTGTTTGTTTGTTATCCTCAGACATTTGTAAACAATGTCTACTCAGGTTAATCTCGTTGGCACTCCTATCTATAGATGCGCAATTAGCCAGGGGAACAGTTTAGGCTACTTATAGCCTATGTTTAAAACAATCATGTTGATCTCATGGATGGACTGTCAGTCCTTGTATCCATACAAGCTGTCTATGACTTTGAGCATGGTTAGGTTACAATTCCACAGCTCCATCTCTCAGCTTTATAGCAAGTGGCAGGGCCGCTTTGGGGCTGAAACAGACAAGGGATTGTCAATTGTTTAGGAAGATGCCTTCGGCAAACCGATAATAATTAGCCTAGTGACAAAATGTACAACTTTTTCCACAAGAATAAACCCACTGACGCGCACAATGGGATTAAATCCCAAAAGACGCTGCTAACCATATTTTCTCCGGTGAAGATGTAAAGAAGTCATCTCCTCTCACTTCCGCTGTAGAGGCTCGAGCGAGTTGCAGTGGCGCGAAGCAGCAGTTGCAGCCAGTGCGCGCGCGCCGTGAGCACCTGTCACAAGGTGAAGAGCAGAACGAGTTGTTCGACTAGTACAAGAGGATATTGCAGGGGCTTGAAGCTGGAGCAAGTACACCACACTCCACCACACTTCCACTGGGCTGGGCCAGAGAGGCAGCAACCACCCATTTGGACCGATGTTCTGGCCGAAATGCAGTCTCGACACATCTACATTCGGAATAAGATCGGCGAGGGCATCCAAGCGACCAGCTTTCAGGTAGGTCACACCAACGGGAGAAGATAGACAGTTGTAACTATTCTCCTCAGAAACAGTTTTGTTTTCAAGCAAAACAACTTTGGCACTTTTTTAATTCCTTGTTTTACTACACACCGTGCCTCATGCTGTTTTGGAATGTTTTATCATACAATCTCAATATTTAGTGTCTAGGCTACTGAGTGTTGTTTTAAATCAAAGAAGAGTATCCAACATATCCTAGCTTCACCTAGTAATTACTAGACTAAGTAATACATGTGTTCTAAGTCACATTTGGTAAGGTGTTGAACAGACAACATGCCCTATTTTCTATTTTCTGGTTTTATGAAACATGTAACGTGTTATTTCCTCCCCTAGCCTATGTGATTTCTAACCAAGTGTTTTCACCTAATTATGGCCACACCGCAGCAAGATGCAATACAAGACAAAGGGACACCCAGTGACTAACGTGACCCAGTTAAGATGGCCCTATTTGGTGTAGATTCATGGGAAAAGTAGGTTCTGATATTTTAATAGTGACATTGCTACTAACTCTGGAGACTTAGCCATAAGTGGAGCAAATCACTGCTAGATAATTAACCTGCCCCTTAGAGGTTCAGGATGGGCCTATATTTGGCCCTTTTAGAGACTTGCTAATGAAAGTCGGAAACAGTGAAAGTCTTCATTATAGATAGGGTTGAAAATTTCCGAAAATCTTCCCAAAATCCTCAGGGTTTTCATAAATCCTGATTGGAGGTTTTTGGATTTCTTGCATTTTCCCTCCTGATTCCAGGAATGTTCCAACCAGGATTTTGGGAAAGTTACCAGAATTTTGCAACCCTTATAGATCATTATGTTTCCTTGAATTTCAATGTTATCGTGGACATATTGCTAGCCTACATAACATTACTAGTACTACTACAGATCTACAGTAAGTTACATCTCTCCTATGTTGGGATGACATTGGCTGGCTAGAGACAGAGTGGGGGGTTGTGATTGGGGGGTTGTAATTGGCCTGTAGGTGTCATGTTGCCGTCAGTGTCATGTCTGCCCTATGGGGGGCGATGTCACCGGGCTGCTCTGATAGTTCTCACACTGAGACTCCCCTGCCTCATGTGCACACACACACACACACACACACACACACACACACACACACACACACACAGTCTTCCATAGCCTGACAGGATCACAGAGGACAAATGCGACAGGAATCTCCTGACATCAATATATAGAATAGATAGACTAATTGATACTCCCAGTTGGTATTAAATAGAATGTTGCGGCCCCGCCCACCAGTGGGGAAAACAACCCATGGTTACCTTGGTTACCCCATTGGTTCACAGGAAAAACTAGACTTATTCAAACACAATTATCTTGTTGTCTGCTTGTTTTAAACAATTACAAAACTACATTTAAGAAAAGTACAACATGTCTAATGATAACTTTTCAACATTGCCTGCTCCGAAGCATTCTCACTACTTAGAAAAACCTAATATTGTAGAACTTCCCTCATCAATCAATCAATCAATCAATCAATCAATCAAATGTATTTATCAAGCCCTTTTTACATCAGCAGATACATACAGAAACCGAGCCTAAAACCCCAAACAGCAAGCAAAGCAGATGTAGAAGCACAGTGGCTAGGAAAAACTCCCTAGAAAGGCAGGAACCTAGGAAGAAACCTAGAGAGGAACCAGGTTCTGAGGGGTGGCCAGTCCTCTTCTGGTTGTGCCGGGTAGCGATTATAACAGTACATGACCATTAAGGCCAGATTGGCTTTTCATAGCCCGGCATTCAGAGGTTGAAACAGCAGGTGCGGTAGAGCGAGAGAGTTGAAAACAGCAGGTCTGGGACAATGTAGCACGTTCGGTGAACAGGTCAGCGTTTCATAGCCACAGGCAGAACAGTTGAAACTGGAGCAGCAGCATGACCAGGTGGACTGGGGACAGCAAGGAGTCATCAGGCCAGGTAGTCCTGAGGCATCGTCCTATGTCGCTAACGTTAGCCATGTGACTGAGTGCCAGCTAGCTACCAACCAGAACATTAAGCTATCCAAGACCAACAACACAAATGAATGGACTATAAATTTACAAGTAGTGAGTGGAGATAAAAACGGACTACTAAACAAGTTAAATGTCTTACCTGTGATGAAATGTTATCCACACACACACACGTGTCGTCTACTTGGACACTGGGTCTCCACAATTCCCCACTCTTCCACAGTGAATAGCCTGAAGCCACAGAGGTCTTCTCGCAGGCTCGTTTTCCATACATGGGAGCATTGCAAACCATAGGCCAGGATTTTTGACCTGGTTACTTGTACATTGAACAACACAGCAGCTCTTCAGATTGTTTTGTTATTTCTGTATAACAAAAAAATGGTGACTAAGTTGACTCTTTTACATTGGGGGTCAATGGGAAATACTGTTTTCCCCAATTTGTGGTCATGTTTGAGGGGAGTTCATTCTTAGGACATGAATACCGACTCGGAGTACACATACCAAGTTATAGAATAGAACAGAATATAATATAATTAAATAGAATACAACTATGTAATATAGGTAAGATGTAACACGGAAAGCAAGTCCATCAGCAACTGCTGTCTACTGTACCAATATGTATTGGTTTTTTTTTTCTGTTCATGTTTGTGTTGTTCTTTAGCTTGATTCCCCTTGAGAAGGACTTGGTTGGTTGTGCTGTTTGTCTGATCCCACACAGGTGAACCGAGGGACCTACTCCAGGCGAAGCCGATTGAAGAGGTCTGATGGCAGCACCACCTCCACTAGCTTCATCCTCAGACAGGTAGGGCCCCTGGGGTTTCCCCTAGGTACAGATCTAGGATCCCCTCCCCCAATCCTAACCTTAACCATTAGTGGGGGAAATGGAAAACTGACTGAAGATCAGCGTAAAGGGGCAACTTCACCCTATACCACAGGTAGGCTGGGATGGGTTAAATTCCAGAAAGATGATCCCTTCCCAATGTCCTCCTTCACTACCTCTTCACAGATCTGATAGGACTGGATAGGTGAAAGCAATATGGCGGAAACTAGCTGGAGCTGTTGCTAGCTTACACCTAGCCATGTCTTCTCGGATCTGTGATGGGGAGTGACCAAGGGCATAGGGGAGTGGACAACTTTCTGGAAGGAAACACAACTTTCTGGAAGGAAACACAACTTTCTGGGATGAAACACAACTTTCTGGGATGAAACACAACTTTCTGGGATGAAACACAACGTTCTGGGATGAGAACCCACACTGACAGAGAGACAGATTCAGCCACAAACAAACACGCACACAACAAGGACACACATCTTGGAAGCATCTGAGTAGTGCTTTTACATAGCCCAGTTGAATTGAACCATGAATTGGTCCTTGAGGCATACTACAGCAGGGAGTTAACAGCTAACCAGGATGAGGGAACAGCCAGAGAACAGTCACTGGAAAAGCAGTCATCCGTTCAGTCATCCATATGTTGCTGACCTGGGGAAACCAACCAAATCACCTTCATTGTGCAGCCCCAGGACAGATCCTTCTAGAGCAGGGGTGGGCAACTCCAGTCCTCCAGGGCCTGATTGGTGTCACACTTTTTCTCCATCCCTAGCAAACACAGCTGATTAATCAAATGTCATTCTAAACTGAAGATCACGATTAGGTGATTATTAGAGTCAGGTGTGTTAGCTGGGGCAAAACTGTGACACCAATCAGGCCCCCCGAGGACTGGAGTTACCCACCCCTGTTCTAGAGAGATAGAGAGCAACAGAGTATGCAGGTTGTTTCTTCAACCCCACTCTAACGCAGCCGATTCAGCTAATCAAGGAGCTGATGAGCTGCTGATTAGTACAATGATGTTTCATCAAGGCTGGAGCAAAAGCTTACTGTACCTATCTCTCTAGGAGGAGGGTTGGCCAGCACTCATCATTTTGTTATTATTTCATGAACTTATTATGCAGATACACTTACATATATTTTTATAATATAAATACTGTGTAAAATATATCTACAGGCCAATGTCTTTATTTAAAATATTTCTACTAGTGTGTCTTTCCATAAGAAGGTCCAGTAGATTTTATGAACCTGCTATTTTCTTATTTGTCTTTTGCCCCTTGTTTATTTTAGAAACGGATACACTTAAATAAGCATCAAAATGATAATGTGACTATCAGAATGAAAGCTTACAATTATAACATGCAATACATTGTGGTACAGAAAAACATTTTGGACTGAGTAAATTATATTCTGGTTATCCACTATACTCTATACAGCTCCTTTTGTTTTATATTCTGGTTATCCTCTATACTCTATACAGCTCCTTTTGTTTTATATTCTGGTTATCCTCTATACTCTATACAGCTCATTTTGTTTTATATTCTGGTTATATCTGTGGTGCTTAGCCTATACACTGGAAGAGAGAGAGAGAGATGGATAGAAAGAAAGAAGGGAGAGAGAGAGATAAATGGATAGAGAGGAAGGGATAGAGATAGATGATAGAGAGAAGAGGGGAGAGAGAGAAAGATGAGGGGAGAGAGAAAGATGGATGATAGAGAGAAAGAGGGGAGAGAGAGAAAGATGAGGGGAGAGAGAAAAAGGGGAGAGAGAGAAATATGAGGGGAGAGAGAAAGATGGATGATAGAGAGAAAGATGAGGGGAGAGAGAGAAAGATGAGGGGAGAGAGAAAGATGGATGATAGAGATAAAGAGGGGAGAGATAGAAAGATGAGGGGAGAGAGAAAGATGGATGATAGAGAGAAAGAGGGGAGAGAGAAAGATGGATGATAGAGAGAAAGAGGGGAGAGAGATGGATAGAGAGAGAAAGAGGAGGCGAGAGAGCGAAAGACAGATGATAGAGAGAGAAAGAGAAGGGGACAGAGAGAGATGGATGGATAGAGAAATAGATGGATAGAGAGAAAGAGAGGAGGGGACAGAGAGATGGACAGAACGAGATAGATGGATAGAGAGAAAGAGGGGAGGGAGAGAGAGATGGGTAGAGAGAGAGAGAATGATGCTGCTGTCATCCCCCTCTTCCTATACTCCCTCAGTCAATGAGAGAGTGCGTGTGCGTCCAAGCTGAGTGGAGGGCAGCACAGCCAATCGGCTTGCTGCACAGCCAATCGACTTGCTGCACATTGGCTTTGTCATCGGGTGCTGATATTGAGGAAGGATTCTCTATGCTGCTCCGTTCGGTGTGCTTAGAAGGGCTGATGAAATGCCAGGATTGGGCTGCCTCTAGGGAGAGCCTCTCTGCTTTATAATGTGAGCCAGTAGCATCCAGGCTCGGGCTAACGCACAACCATCGACCAAGCAGGCCTAGGGAAAACCAAGCAGGCCTAGGAGAAACCAAACAGGCTGGCTCTGCTACTGCTATTACCCCTTCTCCTCTTCCAGCCGAAAAAGGAGGGATTTGTTTTTTACCGTCATCCCCCCATCCATCCTGTGTTCTGTGGTGGCTCCCTCCTCCTCCTCCTCCTCCTGTTCCCCCTCCTCCACTACAGCCTCCTCCGCTCTCTCGGTTTTTTCCCCCTCTTCCTTTTATTCTTCTAGAGGTGCTTTTGGAAATAGCAGACCTCCATGTATGACAATTTGTACCTGCATGGATTTGAAGACTCGGAGGCGGTGAGTGGTGGGGGGGTTTAGCTTCAGATCGTGTGTGTGTGTGTGTTTGAGCATGTGTGTGTGTGTTTGTGTTTGTCGATGGAGGTGGCTCAGCTGTGGTGCACACACAAACACAGGGCTTACTGTAGGTAAGCTGACGGTCTCATGCTGTAGATGGAAGGATCGCGGTCTCCGCTGGGGGGGGTTCAATGTAAGGAGAAGACAGAGTCAGACGTGTGTGTGTGCGCGCACACAGTCGTGAGAGTGTAATTAGTGATGATGTGTATAAGAATAAGTAGCAATATGTGTCTGTCAGCATCAGCCCAATGCATCTGAATAGCTGCATCATATCATCAGCACATTTCAATGGGTGATGATAGCTATACAATGTACACTGTAGCCATCCATTTAATGCACAGCACACGTAGGAGCACAAAGATGGAGATAGCATTATATAGCGAGAGAAGAGCAGTGTGTAAATGCTAATTCCTATCCCCCAGAGGGCCGTGTCGCTCCCTGCGTGAGGTTATGATTGTATAATGTATCCTCATATCACAGCCTCTCCAAATGTAGGGTATAGCCCTGCTGCATTTACTGCCTTTGTTTAAAGGGCCAAAGCTTCTATTTTTACACCCGGCAACAGCAGTGTGTTGTATTTCTGCTGCTGAGGACAGAGAGGACAGAGAGGAGCGTGCGTTGTGATGTCATATACTGGAGTCAGATAGACATGAGTCACGTCAGTGCTCCGTTGGAAGCCCGGCAGTCATACAATATGGCCGTGAAGAGATTCTGTACCTCAAAATGCACCCATCTAACTACCCATATACCCCGTTATCCATTTTGTATATATCGGCTGATCAGCAACCGGCTATAATGATTTATTCAGATATATAATGAATATATATAAAGGAACATAGTATTTGTTGAGGGGGGCGTGAGAATAAATGTTTACAAAAACACTAGAAGAGCTGGGTGGTAGTATGTGTGTGTGTGGTGTGTGTGTGTGTGTGGGGGGGGGGGTTGTTCTAACAGGGTGTTCTTATAATATACTGTATGTCAATTGGGTGCTTGTGAGTGCTTCACAAATAGCACACCGTTATAAGACAGAGTGTGAAAACAGGGAGCTTTTACTATTACTAACAGAAATACTTTGAACAAGAGCCGTGCAGGTTGATTTGTGTCGTGTGTTTGTGCCATAAAGGTTACACCCGGTAAAAAACATTTAATGATTGTGATTAATAATTAGGCTCATAGTACTTTTATCACAGAACCTTAATGTGATCTATTAATTTATATCAGCATCTGTTTCTTAATAGCATTGACTCAAGATGCAATTTCTTTTTTTTTTCAGAGCAATCACTTATTTTTCTAAATAAGCAAACCTCCTCGTTTTTTGTTTCCCAGACCTGGCATTTAGTGATTGGCCCACACAATTCAATAGAGCCCGTGCTGAAGTAAGCCCAAGAAATAGCTTGTCTGTTGTAAAAAAAGTGCTGTACTATGACTAGCGTCTGTGGATTTTAGCAGACTGCGAGACTTTCTACGTTCCTAAAGCGATATTGACACACATACACAGGCACACACATACACACACACTTGAGTTAATGTTGTTCCCCAATTGGATTATCTTTAGTAGATTCACTCTCTGTTCTTCTAAGGCCAAGGCTTGGGTCAATACTTTAACTCACGCTCCAGTCACAGCCAACCTTTGGGGACAGTTTGCCTAGTGGTTAGAGTGTTGGGCCAGTAACCGAAAGGTTGCTGGATCGAATCCCCGAGCTGACAAGGTAAAAATCTGTCGTTCTGCCCTTGAACAAGGCAGTTAACCCACTGTTCCCTTGGCGCCGAAGATGTGGCTGTCGATTATGGCAGCCCCCCGCACCTCTCTGATTTAGAGGGGTTGGGTTAAATGCAGAAGACACATTTCAATTGAATGCATTCAGTTGAACAACTGACTAGGTATCCCCCTTTCCCTTCCTGGTCAGTCTGGCTACCTATGGGCCACTGCTCACATATGAGCGTAACCGGTGGTAATGTGTAAGCAGTGGTCATGTGTAACCAGTGGTAATGTGTAACCAGTGGTCATGTGTAACCAGTGTGTAACCAGTGGTCATGTGTAACCAACTGGTGGTCATGTGTAACCAACCAGTGGTCATGTGTAACCAGTGGTCATGTGTAACCAACCAGTTGTCATGTGTAACCAACCGGTGGTCATGTGTAACCAACCGGTGGTCATGTGTAAGCAGTGGTAATGTGTAACCAGTGGTCATGTGTAACCAGTGGCCACCAACTGGTGGTCATGTGTGGTAATCAAACATCTGGGCAATCAAGTCTCAGGTGGTGCTAGCTCATCACGAGACATGCTCTTCCTGGTACAAAAGTGCCCCCAAGATAATTAAAAATAAACTGCAGTCATCTCAGAATATATTAGTCAGGATTATTCTGAAACTTCCAGCACGTACTCATCTTGACCATTCCCACTTTGAAAGCCTCCGATAGGTCAAAGTGGAGGAGAGAGTCTCTCAGATTAAAGTGAGTCTCGTACATCAGCTTGTCCACAGACCCAACAGTATTGTCCCCAGGTACCTATTTAACTACTTTAACTTAGTCCGGGATAACCATAACTATTCTACTAGAAGGAGTGAAGCTGACGTTGTTCTTTTTAGATGTAATAGTGGTATTAATTAGTGGTATTAAATAGTGGTATTTGTACTCAGCTGCCATTCTTTGAAATAGTCTTCCAAATCATTTGAAACTATAAACTCCATGGGCAGTTTCAAGTTCTCACTGAAAAAAGTCTCAAAAGTGACCTTTTGTACGTGGGTGAGAAGAGTAGAAAATGCTCCCCCCACATTTTTTTTTTTTAATGAATCAATCAATTCCAAATCACCTCACCTCTGTTTAGTAAGATAAACTGGATACAGTTACAGAGCATTATGGGTACTGTAGAACGTCATCCTACAACCTCCTCCACCTGGTGACGTCCTGGTGATGATGATGCTGGCTGTGTGATCATGGTGACAGCTGCTGTCTTCCTGTCTGTCCCTGTCCTGTTGTATTGTAGGGCTCAGCTGATTCCTACACAAGCAGACCATCGGACTCGGATGTCTCTCTGGAGGAGGAGCGGGAGGTGCCGGGGCAGGTCCAGGGCCAGAGCCCGAGCCAAGGGGCCCCGGGGACCCAGGCCCCGGCCCAGACCCGAGAGCAGAAGGAGCAGCAGGCCACCGTGCAGCTGGAGAGAGCCAAGGTGAGACCCAGAGAGAGAGATACCTCACTAGGTTGTGTTCAGTAAGGATAAAACATTTTTTTTAAGTTTTAAGTGAAATATGAGGGTAGTAGCTGGACTTGTGCAGCAAGAAGACTGTACTATGTAAAGGATGGTAGAAGGGTTATGCCACAATTGGCAAAGAAGCAGATGTAAGGATCTGTTATAGCACCCTTATATTGTATGACATTTGCTTATAAATGATTTGTGAATCATCCATGTAGGCATTATAAAGGGTTTATGAAGGCTTTATTAAGCCTTGTAAGCCATAGTTCATTCATGTGAACTGAAGTTCATACTTTGCGGCTCTCTGACTGAATCTTGTCCCTCTCTCTCTCCCAAAGGCTAAAGCCGTGGCCTTTGCTGTGAAGACCAACGTCAGCTACTGTGGAGCATTGGACGAGGACGTGCCGGTGCCAGCAACCGCCATCTCATTCGATGCTAAGGATTTCCTTCACATAAAGGAGGTAATGTTTTTTGTCAGAAGAGGCAAGGTTGAACTGTGGCACACAATCAACCAGATTTTAATAAAATACATTTGTGAAGTACTTTTCAATGTCAAATGATGTAGGTCAGAGTGTGCAGTTTTCGGACTATACCATTGTACCAGACAAGCTAGATTTAGCATAGCAATCAGAATCAACGGAGGCTGCTGAGGGGACGGCTCATAATAATTGCCGGAATGAAACAAATGGAATGGTATAAAACACCTGGAAACCATGTGATTGATGTATTTGATACCATACCTCTCATTTCACTCCAGCCATTATCACGAGCCTGTCCTCCCCAATTAAGGTGCCACCAGCCTCCTGAATTTGATATGTATTTGACCCAGGGCCGTTATCAACCACTATTACAACAGTGTCGTGACTTGACTTTAACATTAATCTGAAGACATTTATCTAATTACCTAACTATGTTTAATTGTTATCCGATTAAATTTGTCATGTAACAATTAACTCATTAGGATCTGGGGCACCACGAGAGCGGTTCTTTAAAGAGTTACCATCTCCCGAATTAAACACTGAAGGTCTTTACCTATCACATCTATAAACTTATTAATCATAACCTCGTATCATATCTTCATTCTGAACAGTCGTAACCTCCATGCATCTGCAAAAACCCCATCCTTACTTATGATTCAGTACTACACAAATTGGTTAAATTATTTATTTACTAGCTAATTAAATGAGAACTCAGGATAAACATACACACTTTGCATCGGTTATTGACTGGAAACCTAATACGCTCAAAACAGGTCCCTAGCGGAATGACAACAACGTGGCTGCTTGTTACAAAAGAGATGGAGGGAGAGGGGGGGACAGAGACACTTAACATTGGTACTTTCAGAAACTATTCTCACTTACAGTAACCATATACTTTGCACATGACCCGCCGCCCGCTTGGTTTGCCGGATCTCTCGGTGGACATGGCCGACTTGCAAAAGGAGTTGGGCCTTTTTGTGACATGCTTTTAAGGCTCTGATTTTCCAAAAGGGTTCCAACAAGTCTACTGTTGTTCTTCTTTGTAGTTTTCTGGTATCCGGTGACTTGTCGTGCAGTCCTGCACAGAACTACACAGTTTATTTTCATTACATTCGATATTGAATATGCTTCTTTGAAGATAGGCTAGCCAGCCATGTCGATGGTTCCCATTGGGGTGATGAGAGTAGCATAATACGATGGTTTGAGCAGAGTAGTATAATGGTCCTACTTAAATTCGCTTTCGAAGATACTTTACTTAGGACAGCTAATCAGCCGTACCAGTGATTGTCCAGGAGGTGACTATCGTCTCTACCTCGTGTTGATAGTCACAGTTCAAACCACTTTAAACGTAAAGCTGCAGCTTGACGCTTTTCTGGTCTATTGTGTTCATTTATATAGTTTGTTGCAAAAGGGGTGGTTCCGTCATGCTGACCCGCTCTCACTCTGGGGCATTACTTGTCATTTGTACAAAGTTGTGTAAAACAATGATCTCATATAGCTTCTCGAATCACATCCCTCTCTTAACAAAAACACGTATCATTTTTTATATTACATGCACAACGCATAGTATGGAAACTTCATACATGTCGTGGGTTTACTTTCCAAGTTACAGTAACATTTAACATTTTTTAATGACATCACAAAATAACAAACAAAATGACATTAGTGTTCTATATATCACCTCTGACCATTCCCCACGTTCTATGTTAGAAAGTAGTTGCTTTTGAACATGTTAGAGTTTCAGCGGGAAAAAGGTCTGTTGAGACAAAGCACAACACTATGGTGAATTTGGAGAGGGAGACCTAAATCTTTACAACAGGACTTGAATTGTTAATCCCGTTCTAGTTCTTTCCTCCCGCCCACTGCGGATGAGAGGGGGTCTGACCTATTTGGATTCTCGTGGACAGTCATGACAACAGCAAGGCATATACACTGAATTTAGTACCTGTGTTCTGAAACACACTCACTGTCTGTTCAAACTAGATAAAACTGCTTATTTCCTTATGTTCATGTCATTTTGGCTGCGTTTAGATAGGCAGCCCAATTCTGATCTTTTCTTACACTAATTGGTCTTTTGACCAATCACATCAGATCTTTCACATCAGATCTTTTTCAGAACTGATCGGATTGGTCAAAAGACAAATGAGGACTGCCTGTTTAAACGTACTGAAACTGATTTTTCAACCACACCCCCAACCCATCCAGAAGTTCAACAACGACTGGTGGATCGGCCGGCTGGTCAAGGAGGGCTGTGAGATCGGCTTCATCCCCAGTCCCCTAAAGCTAGAGAACATCCGCATCCAGCAGGAACAGAAGAGAGGGCGAGTCCAAGGGTAAGGCAGCCCATCACCAGTCCTCTCTCGCTCAGTCAGAGACCTTGTTACCCAGGGAAGGGGGTTAGGAAGGGGCCAGCAGTGCTATGTTTAGTTTAGTAAAACTGATTCGGGTTACGACAAATGAGTCAAATTAGTACAACTCATTTGGTTATAAATGTGCTTATGATGTGTTATAAAGAGGGTACTCATAGGAAGTGTTACAGATCATTATGAATAATTACATTTCTCTCCATCCATATCCACAATAGAACAACCTAAATATTTCTAAGGTCTCTGACCTTAATAATCAGTAATGCTTTGGTTCTTCTAGCGACCTAGCTGCTCTGTCTGTTTAATCGCTCTGGAAGCTCCCGTCACCAGTGGTTTGTCTCGTGTGCGTACTAGCCTTCAGAGCCATTCTCGGCACTAGGCCTGTTCAGTTTTAACACTAATTCAGCGTAATGAGAGGACTAGACTTGGGATGAGTTGAGAGGCTCACCTCGAGTCCTTCGTTCACCCTATAAGGCCTGGATTCTGCATTTAGAACCCTGTCGCCGTTCGCCACATTAATTCTGTGATTCTTGTGTTTCTTTTTATCTCCCTCTTGTCTTTTCCAGTAAGTCTGGAGGCAATTCTTCCTCAAGTGTAGAGGATGAGGTGTCCGCCTCGATCAGACCCCTTATCTCCTCTGCAGGTGAGAGCCTCTTAGACATGATGGGGGGACGTTGTCCGCCCCTACTGGCCCTCCGCTAGGTTAGAGAAGAACTAGACAACTTTGTCAAGGCAACATGAGACGTAGAACAAGGATTGCTTAAGCCTTCCCATGTCTCTCCATAGAACCTAAGATAAATGATTCCCAGCGGGCAAAACTGGTTGCAACAACATCGTTGTGACGTCTTTTTGTGACATCATGGTCAAGTTGTATTATGGCTGTAAAAGGACGTTTTTCTGGACGTCTTTTTAGCAATCGGAGAAAGACGTCTTTAACTGGTTGTAATCTGAACAGATACCAACCAAAGTATGAAAGTTTACAACCAGAATATGATGTCAATTTAACATTGGTTGTAATCCAGTTATCAGACTTCTCAACAACAACAAAACCAGTTTACAACCAGAATATGATGCCATTATAACATCCCATACCAACTTTTGCCTGCTGGGTTGTGGATCCATAGAGTGTATATATATAGTGTATTCTCCCATCCTCTTCCTCCAGTTGAGGACTGCAGGCGCTCTGAGACTTGGCTTACCACAGGGTGAAACCATCGACAAGACTTTGACCCCCCCTGAACTTCAGTCATGTGACTTTGTGAATATGCCTCATAGGATATTAGGATCATGTTTATATGTTTGATGATGAATCTAAAGGGTATATGTTTATTTCGTGTGTCAGTTATAATCCTCGGTTGAAAATGTATTTCCTGTAAATCACATTCTGATCATCGCAGGATCATCAGGTCTCTGACCTGACAAGTTATGGTGACTTATGATACAGTACAATACTACAAGACATTGACAATTCTGTTTTGTTTTACTCCACAGGAAAGCAGAAACAAAAAGTGGTAAGTGGGTGATGGTAAAACCAAACTGTCTCCATCAACTATAGCTGTCTACATTACAATAGTACAGTGCACATCCTACATCTCATCTAACATCCCTTCTAACATCCCTTCTAACATCCCTTCCCATCTAACATCCCATCTAACATCCCTTCTAACATCCCATCTAACATCCCATCTAACATCCCTTCTAACATTCCTTCTAACATCCCTTCCCATCTAACATCCCATCTAACATCCCTTTTAACATCCCTTCTAACATCCCTTCCCATCTAACTTCCCTTCTATCATCCCATCTAACATCCCATCTAACATCCCTTCCCATCTAACTTCCCATCTAACATCCCATCTAACATCCCATCTAACATCCCTTTTAACATCCCTTCTAACATCCCTTCCCATCTAACTTCCCATCTAACATCCCATCTAACATCCCTTCCCATCTAACTTCCCATCTAACATCCCATCTAACATCCCTTCCCATCTAACTTCCCATCTAACATCCCATCTAACATCCCTTTTAACATCCCTTCTAACATCCCTTCCCATCTAACTTCCCATCTAACATCCCATCTAACATCCCTTCCCATCTAACTTCCCATCTAACATCCCATCTAACATCCCATCTAACATCCCTTCCCATCTAACTTCCCATCTAACATCCCACTCACTGACTTGCCTAGTTAAATAAAGGTAAAGAAAAAAACAAAATTTGAAATAGATTTGAGTCAGATTGTGCTGTCCCAATGATCCATACATCCCATACTGTGGTGTGCATCGATCCCATTTTATTACTGTGGGAAAATCTCAATTGCATTTCCTTGACTCCTTGCGTCCTCTCTCCTCATCTCATTCTCAAAACCCATTGGATGAGAAGGTAAAAGGTCCCTCCCCTCTGACTTCTCATCCAATGGGTTTTGAGTAGAGGCCCCCTCCCCCCTGCTCCACTGATTCCTTTGTTACTTTGTTACAGACTGAACACGTCCCCCCTTACGACGTGGTGCCATCCATGAGGCCTGTGGTGCTGGTGGGGCCCTCCCTCAAGGGCTATGAGGTAAGCAGCAGCAGCGGCGGCCATCGAGTCACATGATCATCCTCTGACTCCTCCCACGGGGCCCATCCTAGAGCTCCCATTGGTGGAATGACATTAACAGTGCATTATGTTAAATGATTGTTGTTGCGGCTGTCATGATCACATCTCATTGAGAAAAGATCTCCTCATGGCTGGATGATGTTTCTATTGACTTCATGTTTATAATCATTCATGTTTATATGCACGCAATGTTTTTCTAATATTGTGTTGACACAGGCCTGTTAGAGCTCTACTAGAGTCTATATTTAGACTGCTGAGTGAGGTGCTTTGTTGATGTTTTTTCTAGTCATTCTCAGAACACCATAGTACAGGGAGTTTCTTTCCTCTCGCTCTTTCTCTCCTTGCATGGAGGGTACACAATCAGTTGCCTCATCCCACAGTGTGCTCTGTTGCCACGGTAACAACCTTCTGGGTGCAAATGCTCAGCATCAGAAGTAGAGTAACGTTTGAAATTAGAAGGAGAGGAGAAGAGAGAGAAGAGAGAGGAGGGATAGAGTAGAGAAAGGAAAGAAGGGAGAGAAGAGAGAAGAGAGAGGAGATAAGAGAGAGGAGAAATAGAGAAGAGAGAGGCAAGAGGAAAGAGAAGAGAGAGTAGAAAGGAGAACCCCTGAAAGCAGCATCACTGTGTGTCTAGATTAGACTGCTGTTAAACCAGCCACTAAAGGATCTTTGTATAGGCCACCATCCTTACTGGCAGGCCTCTGACCAGTTCCATGATACCATCTAACTTCAGTCATTTCAGGAGATCCATTTTAGGCTGAAATTAGTCTATTGTTGACTATGAGGATTGTCCTTTGCATTTCAGTAACATAATATGAATCTATCTAGTGAGTTGACTGATAGTGATTTGCTCAGTTAAATAAAAAATGTAATATCATGGAATTGACCCCAAATCCTGCTTCACTATTGCACTCATCCAGTAGAAGTTGTAGTTGTTTAGTATCAGGGTAGAACTCTATTAAATGAAATAGCATGTTTGATATGATTTTCAGTATCCCCCTGTCAAATTACTGAATATCAGAACTACTAGAATAGAATTGTTAGAATGATAAATGGTTCGTTGCACGTAGGCTGTCGTCATGGGACATCTTAGCACCATGTTTTCCCAGGAAGTTTGCTTGATGTCATGGCTGTTAGAGTTAAATGTTCTCTTTTTTAACCATACTCTCTTTCTCCCTCTCTCTCTCTCTTTGTCTCCCTCTCTCTCTGTCTCTCTCTCTTTCTCCCTCTCTCTCTCTTTCTCTCTCTGTCTCTCTCTCTTTTTCTCCCTCTCTTTCTGTCTCCCTCTCTCTCTGTCTCTCTTTCTCCCTCTCTCTCTCTCTCTTTCTCTCTCTGGCTCTCTCTCTGTCTCACTTTGTCTCCCTCTGTCTCTCTCTCTCTGTCTCACTCTCGTTCTCACTCTCTCCCAATCTCTCTCTCTCTCCACTATTTCCCCTCTTTTGGCTTCTCTTTCTCCACAGGTGACGGATATGATGCAGAAAGCACTCTTTGACTTCCTCAAGCATAGATTTGACGGCAGGTAAAATGAAAGCGTGCTCTTCCTTCCTTCTTTATTTTTTTATTTTGTCTGTTTATTTTTAAACTCGGTTCCACTCAAATGAGTGGACTTATGAAGCCCTTCGAGATAGATTGGCCTCGAAATTTACATGGAATAGAGCTTCAGTAAAGGAGTGTCTGTCTGCAAAATAAGGTTTACAGTATTTATCCACTGAATGCGGCAGGGTAGCCTAGTGGTTAGAGCATTGGACTAGTAACCGAAAGGTTGCAAGTTCAAATCCCCGAGCTGAGAAGGTACATATATGTTGTTCTGCCCCTGATCAGGCAGTTAACCCACTGTTCCTAGGCTGTCATTGAAAATTAACTGACTTGCCTAGTTAAATGAAGGTAAAAAAAATATGTTAAAAAAAAAGCCTAAATTGGTGTCTTTGTTTGACCATTTCAGGATATCTATCACACGAGTCACAGCAGATATATCATTAGCCAAGAGGTCTGTTCTGAATAACCCCAGCAAGCGGGCCATCATCGAGAGATCAAACACCAGGTCCAGTTTAGGTATGTACCTCCAAAATGTATCTATTTTACTGTAGGAGTCTTTTGAGTTTTACTTGTGTATCGAAGACGGTTGCCTACTCTCCTCTGTAGCTAGCATCTCTATGAGACCCGGCTAAAGACGAATGATTTAGCTTGATTGAGCTTACCTCCCACAATGGAATCAATGGAATAGTCCCAAAAGTGCAAACTCCGCCCATCTGGCTCTCCAGACAGGCTCAATCAAATGCTCAATGTATTCATTGGCTTACGTTCCAGTGTCCATACTAGACATACTAGACACCACTTGAATGAATCAATGTATTGGGAATGCAATGAAGGAATGGGAGTCAGTGTGTACCGTTTGTTTACGTATATATAGTGTACTAGGCTGACTGTTTTCAGTGTGTAGGATTCTTGTACGGTGATGCCAAAGTAAAATGTCCATCCTGAATGGACAATAAAGTTGTATTCTAAAGTCTTGTGTTGTTTCCATCCTGTTCCCCAAGCGGAGGTGCAGAGTGAGATAGAGAGGATCTTTGAGCTGGCCAGGTCCCTACAGCTGGTGATCCTGGACGCAGACACCATCAATCACCCAGCCCAGCTGCTCAAGACCTCGTTGGCTCCCATCATTGTCCATGTCAAGGTCTCCTCGCCCAAGGTAGGGACTGGAGGGTCATGTGATTTGAAACACATCCATGTCTACTATAGGTAATGATACTATTATATGACCAGGAAGCAGACACATCATCTAAAACAACTCACAGAACCGTCAACATTGTCAATTATACAGTACGCTATAACCTACTGAGCCACTGTGACCTTTTGAAAATGAATGTCAACATGCTTAGACTCTGATTGGTTTATCAGTGGAGGGCTTTTAGAGTTATACATGTGTATTGTTATCAGACAAATACACTTTAATCTATCTAACGGATGATTAATTTATTTTAAATGATTCTATTTGACCGGTTTGCCTGGTTAAAGATGTGAAAAGCAGTGTTCCCGTAAAAAACGTGTGTAGATATAACATTACGTTAGAAAAGAGCAGGACCATTTGAACAGAGGTCTGACACTATCTAACACATATTTAAATGTCTTCCCACCGTCTAGGTTCTGCAGAGGCTGGTCAAGTCCAGAGGGAAGTCCCAGAGCAAGCATCTGAACGTACAGCTGGTGGCAGCTGACAAACTGGCCCAGTGTCCTCCGGTGAGTGACTCTCTAACAGCATGTTGTATCTTTAGTCTACACCACCCAGTATACTGTCTTTTTGATCTACACCACCCAGCATACTGTGTCTTTAATCTACACCACCCAGCATACTGTCTCTTTAATCTACACCACCCAGCATACTGTCTCTTTAATCTACACCACCCAGCATACTGTCTCTTTAATCTACACCACCCAGCATACTGTATCTTTAATCTACACCACCCAGCATACTGTCTCTTTAATCTACACCACCCAGCATACTGTCTCTTTAATCTACACCACCCAGCATACTGTCTCTTTAATCTACACCACCCAGTATACTGTCTCTTTAATCTACACCACCCAGCATACTGTCTCTTTAATCTACACCACCCAGCATACTGTCTCTTTAATCTACACCACCCAGCATACTGTCTCTTTAATCTACACCACCCAGCATACTGTCTCTTTAATCTACACCACCCAGCATACTGTCTCTTTAATCTACACCACCCAGCATACTGTCTCTTTAATCTACACCACCCAGCATACTGTCTCTTTAATCTACACCACCCAGTATACTGTCTCTTTAATCTACACCACCCAGCATACTGTCTCTTTAATCTACACCACCCAGCATACTGTCTCTTTAATCTACACCACCCAGCATACTGTATCTTTAATCTACACCACCCAGTATACTGTCTCTTTAATCTACACCACCCAGCATACTGTATCTTTAATCTACACCACCCAGTATACTGTCTCTTTAATCTACACCACCCAGCATACTGTCTCTTTAATCTACACCACCCAGCATACTGTCTCTTTAATCTACACCACCCAGCATACTGTCTCTTTAATGTACACCACCCAGCATACTGTCTCTTTAATCTACACCACCCAGCATACTGTCTCTTTAATCTACACCACCCAGCATACTGTCTCTTTAATCTACACCACCCAGCATACTGTCTCTTTAATCTACACCACCCAGCATACTGTATCTTTAATCTACACCACCCAGCATACTGTCTCTTTAATCTACACCACCCAGCATACTGTCTCTTTAATCTACACCACCCAGCATACTGTCTCTTTAATCTACACCACCCAGCATACTGTCTCTTTAATCTACACCACCCAGCATACTGTCTCTTTAATCTACACCACCCAGCATACTGTCTCTTTAATCTACACCACCCAGCATACTGTATCTTTAATCTACACCACCCAGCATACTGTCTCTTTAATCTACACCACCCAGCATACTGTCTCTTTAATCTACACCACCCAGCATACTGTCTCTTTAATCTACACCACCCAGCATACTGTCTTTAATCTACACCACCCAACATACTGTCTCTTTAATCTACACCACCCAGCATACTGTCTCTTTAATCTACACCACCCAGCATACTGTCTCTTTAATCTACACCACCCAACATACTGTCTCTTTAATCTACACCACCCAGCATACTGTCTCTTTAATCTACACCACCCAGCATACTGTATCTTTAATCTACACCACCCAGCATACTGTCTCTTTAATCTACACCACCCAGCATACTGTCTCTTTAATCTACACCACCCAGCATACTGTCTCTTTAATCTACACCACCCAGCATACTGTCTCTTTAATCTACACCACCCAGCCTACTGTCTCTTTAATCTACACCACCCAGCATACTGTCTCTTTAATCTACACCACCCAGCATACTGTCTCTTTAATCTACACCACCCAGCATACTGTCTTTAATCTACACCACCCAGCATACTGTGTCTTTAATCTACACCACCCAGCATACTGTCTCTTTAATCTACACCACCCAGCATACTGTCTCTTTAATCTACACCACCCAGCATACTGTATCTTTAATCTACACCACCCAGCATACTGTCTCTTTAATCTACACCACCCAGCATACTGTCTTTAATCTACACCACCCAGCATACTGTGTCTTTAGTCTACACCAACCAGCATACTGTCTCTTTAGTCTACACCACCCAGCATACTGTCTCTTTAATCTACACCACCCAGCATACTGTCTCTTTAATCTACACCACCCAACATACTGTCTCTTTAATCTACACCACCCAGCATACTGTATCTTTAATCTACACCACCCAGCACACTGTCTCTTTAATCAACACCACCCAGCATACTGTCTTTAATCTACACCACCCAGTATACTGTCTCTTTAATCTACACCACCCAGCATACTGTCTCTTTAATCTACACCACCCAACATACTGTCTCTTTAATCTACACCACCCAGCATACTGTCTCTTTAATCTACACCACTCAGTATACTGTCTCTTTAATCTACACCACCCAACATACTGTCTCTTTAGTCTACACCAACCAGCATACTGTCTCTTTAGTCTACACCACCCAGCATACTGTCTCTTTAATCTACACCACCCAGCATACTGTCTCTTTAATCTACACCACTCAGTATACTGTCTCTTTAGTCTACACCACCCAGCATACTGTCTCTTTAATCTACACCACCCAGCATACTGTCTCTTTAATCTACACCACCCAGCATACTGTCTCTTTAATCTACACCACCCAGCATACTGTCTCTTTAATCTACACCACCCAGCATACTGTATCTTTAATCTACACCACCCAGCATACTGTCTCTTTAATCTACACCACCCAGCATACTGTCTCTTTAATCTACACCACCCAGCATACTGTCTCTTTAATCTACACCACCCAGTATACTGTCTCTTTAATCTACACCACCCAGCATACTGTCTCTTTAATCTACACCTACCAAATATTGTCTCTTTAATCTACACCACCCAGCATACTGTCTCTTTAATCTACACCACCCAGCATACTGTCTCTTTAATCTACACCACCCAGCATACTGTCTCTTTAATCTACACCACCCAGCATACTGTCTCTTTAATCTACACCACCCAGCATACTGTCTCTTTAATCTACACCACCCAGTATACTGTCTCTTTAATCTACACCACCCAGCATACTGTCTCTTTAATCTACACCACCCAGCATACTGTCTCTTTAATCTACACCACCCAGCATACTGTATCTTTAATCTACACCACACAGTATACTGTCTCTTTAATCTACACCACCCAGCATACTGTATCTTTAATCTACACCACCCAGTATACTGTCTCTTTAATCTACACCACCCAGCATACTGTCTCTTTAATCTACACCACCCAGCATACTGTCTCTTTAATCTACACCACCCAGCATACTGTCTCTTTAATGTACACCACCCAGCATACTGTCTCTTTAATCTACACCACCCAGCATACTGTCTCTTTAATCTACACCACCCAGCATACTGTCTCTTTAATCTACACCACCCAGCATACTGTCTCTTTAATCTACACCACCCAGCATACTGTATCTTTAATCTACACCACCCAGCATACTGTCTCTTTAATCTACACCACCCAGCATACTGTCTCTTTAATCTACACCACCCAGCATACTGTCTCTTTAATCTACACCACCCAGCATACTGTCTCTTTAATCTACACCACCCAGCATACTGTCTCTTTAATCTACACCACCCAGCATACTGTCTCTTTAATCTACACCACCCAGCATACTGTATCTTTAATCTACACCACCCAGCATACTGTCTCTTTAATCTACACCACCCAGCATACTGTCTCTTTAATCTACACCACCCAGCATACTGTCTCTTTAATCTACACCACCCAGCATACTGTCTTTAATCTACACCACCCAACATACTGTCTCTTTAATCTACACCACCCAGCATACTGTCTCTTTAATCTACACCACCCAGCATACTGTCTCTTTAATCTACACCACCCAACATACTGTCTCTTTAATCTACACCACCCAGCATACTGTCTCTTTAATCTACACCACCCAGCATACTGTATCTTTAATCTACACCACCCAGCATACTGTCTCTTTAATCTACACCACCCAGCATACTGTCTCTTTAATCTACACCACCCAGCATACTGTCTCTTTAATCTACACCACCCAGCATACTGTCTCTTTAATCTACACCACCCAGCCTACTGTCTCTTTAATCTACACCACCCAGCATACTGTCTCTTTAATCTACACCACCCAGCATACTGTCTCTTTAATCTACACCACCCAGCATACTGTCTTTAATCTACACCACCCAGCATACTGTGTCTTTAATCTACACCACCCAGCATACTGTCTCTTTAATCTACACCACCCAGCATACTGTCTCTTTAATCTACACCACCCAGCATACTGTATCTTTAATCTACACCACCCAGCATACTGTCTCTTTAATCTACACCACCCAGCATACTGTCTTTAATCTACACCACCCAGCATACTGTGTCTTTAGTCTACACCAACCAGCATACTGTCTCTTTAGTCTACACCACCCAGCATACTGTCTCTTTAATCTACACCACCCAGCATACTGTCTCTTTAATCTACACCACCCAACATACTGTCTCTTTAATCTACACCACCCAGCATACTGTATCTTTAATCTACACCACCCAGCACACTGTCTCTTTAATCAACACCACCCAGCATACTGTCTTTAATCTACACCACCCAGTATACTGTCTCTTTAATCTACACCACCCAGCATACTGTCTCTTTAATCTACACCACCCAACATACTGTCTCTTTAATCTACACCACCCAGCATACTGTCTCTTTAATCTACACCACTCAGTATACTGTCTCTTTAATCTACACCACCCAACATACTGTCTCTTTAGTCTACACCAACCAGCATACTGTCTCTTTAGTCTACACCACCCAGCATACTGTCTCTTTAATCTACACCACCCAGCATACTGTCTCTTTAATCTACACCACTCAGTATACTGTCTCTTTAGTCTACACCACCCAGCATACTGTCTCTTTAATCTACACCACCCAGCATACTGTCTCTTTAATCTACACCACCCAGCATACTGTCTCTTTAATCTACACCACCCAGCATACTGTCTCTTTAATCTACACCACTCAGTATACTGTCTCTTTAATCTACACCACCCAACATACTGTCTCTTTAGTCTACACCAACCAGCATACTGTCTCTTTAGTCTACACCACCCAGCATACTGTCTCTTTAGTCTACACCACCCAGCATACTGTCTCTTTAGTCTACACCACCCAGTATACTGTCTCTTTAATCTACACCTACCAAATATTGTCTCTTTAATCTACACCACCCAGCATACTGTGTCTTTAATCTACACCACCCAGCATACTGTCTCTTTAGTCTACACCACCCAGTATACTGTCTCTTTAATCTACACCACCCAGTATACTGTCTCTTTAATCTACACCACCCAGCATACTGTGTCTTTAATCTACACCACCCAGCATACTGTCTCTTTAGTCTACACCACCCAGCATACTGTCTCTTTAATCTACACCACCCAGCATACTGTCTCTTTAGTCTACACCACCCAGCATACTGTCTCTTTAATCTACACCACCCAGTATACTGTCTCTTTAATCTACACCACCCAGCATACTGTCTCTTTAATCTACACCACCCAGCATACTGTCTCTTTAATCTACACCACCCAGCATACTGTCTCTTTAATCTACACCACCCAGTATACTGTCTCTTTAATCTACACCACCCAGCATACTGTCTCTTTAATCTACACCACCCAGCATACTGTCTCTTTAATCTACACCACCCAGCATACTGTCTCTTTAATCTACACCACTCAGTATACTGTCTCTTTAATCTACACCACCCAACATACTGTCTCTTTAGTCTACACCAACCAGCATACTGTCTCTTTAGTCTACACCACCCAGCATACTGTCTCTTTAATCTACACCACCCAGCATACTGTCTCTTTAATCTACACCACTCAGTATACTGTCTCTTTAATCTACACCACCCAGCATACTGTCTCTTTAATCTACACCACCCAGCATACTGTCTCTTTAATCTACACCACCCAGCATACTGTCTCTTTAATCTACACCACCCAGCATACTGTCTCTTTAATCTATACCACTCAGTATACTGTCTCTTTAATCTACACCACCCAACATACTGTCTCTTTAGTCTACACCAACCAGCATACTGTCTCTTTAGTCTACACCACCCAGCATACTGTCTCTTTAGTCTACACCACCCAGCATACTGTCTCTTTAGTCTACACCACCCAGTATACTGTCTCTTTAATCTACACCTACCAAATATTGTCTCTTTAATCTACACCACCCAGCATACTGTGTCTTTAATCTACACCACCCAGCATACTGTCTCTTTAGTCTACACCACCCAGTATACTGTCTCTTTAATCTACACCACCCAGCATACTGTCTCTTTAATCTACACCACCCAGCATACTGTCTCTTTAATCTACACCACCCAGTATACTGTCTCTTTAATCTACACCACCCAGCATACTGTCTCTTTAATCTACACCACCCAGCATACTGTATCTTTAATCTACACCAACCAGCATACTGTCTCTTTAGTCTACACCACCCAGCATACTGTCTCTTTAATCTACACCACCCAGCATACTGTCTCTTTAATCTACACCACTCAGTATACTGTCTCTTTAATCTACACCACCCAGCATACTGTCTCTTTAATCTACACCACCCAGCATACTGTCTCTTTAATCTACACCACCCAGCATACTGTCTCTTTAATCTACACCACCCAGCATACTGTCTCTTTAATCTATACCACTCAGTATACTGTCTCTTTAATCTACACCACCCAACATACTGTCTCTTTAGTCTACACCAACCAGCATACTGTCTCTTTAGTCTACACCACCCAGCATACTGTCTCTTTAGTCTACACCACCCAGCATACTGTCTCTTTAGTCTACACCACCCAGTATACTGTCTCTTTAATCTACACCTACCAAATATTGTCTCTTTAATCTACACCACCCAGCATACTGTGTCTTTAATCTACACCACCCAGCATACTGTCTCTTTAGTCTACACCACCCAGTATACTGTCTCTTTAATCTACACCACCCAGCATACTGTCTCTTTAATCTACACCACCCAGCATACTGTGTCTTTAATCTACACCACCCAGCATACTGTCTCTTTAGTCTACACCACCCAGCATACTGTCTCTTTAATCTACACCACCCAGCATGCTGTCTCTTTAGTCTACACCACCCAGCATACTGTCTCTTTAATCTACACCACCCAGTATACTGTCTCTTTAATCTACACCACCCAGCATACTGTCTCTTTAATCTACACCACCCAGCATACTGTATCTTTAATCTACACCACCCAGTATACTGTCTCTTTAATCTACACCACCCAGCATACTGTCTCTTTAATCTACACCACCCAGCATACTGTCTCTTTAATCTACACCACCCAGCATACTGTCTCTTTAATCTACACCACCCAGCATACTGTCTCTTTAATCTACACCACCCAGCATACTGTCTCTTTAGTCTACACCACCCAGCATACTGTCTCTTTAATCTACACCACCCAGCATACTGTCTCTTTAGTCTACACCACCCAGCATACTGTCTCTTTAATCTACACCACCCAGCATACTGTCTCTTTAATCTACACCACCCAGCATACTGTCTCTTTAATCTACACCACCCAGCATACTGTATCTTTAATCTACACCACCCAACATACTGTCTCTTTAATCTACACCACCCAGCATACTGTCTCTTTAATCTACACCACCCAGTATACTGTCTCTTTAATCTACACCACCCAGCATACTGTCTCTTTAATCTACACCACCTCAGCATACTGTCTCTTTAATCTACACCACCCAGCATACTGTCTCTTTAATCTACACCACCCAGCATACTGTCTCTTTAATCTACACCACCCAGCATACTGTCTCTTTAGTCTACACCACCCAGCATACTGTCTCTTTAATCTACACCACCCAGCATACTGTCTCTTTAATCTACACCACCCAGCATACTGTCTCTTTAATCTACACCACCTCAGCTCAGCTCTAATGCCACGTTACTCATCATGCGAGCCTGTTTCACCAAACCCTCTCTCTCTCACTCCCTCTCCATCTCCCTCTCACTCCCTCCCTCTCTCACTCCCTCTCTCTCTCACTCCCTCTCTCTCTCACTCCCTCTCTCACTCCCTCTCTCTCTCACTCCCTCTCTCACTCCCTCCCTCACTCCCTCTCTCTCTCACTCCCTCTCTCACTCCCTCTCTCTCTCACTCCCTCTCTCTCTCACTCCCTCTCCATCTCCCTCTCCATCTCCCTCTCTCTCTCACTCCCTCTCCATCTCCCTCTCTCTCTCACTCCCTCTCCATCTCCCACTCTCACTCACTCTCCATCTCCCTCTCCCTCTTTCACTCCCTCTCTCCCCTCTCTCTCTGTCCCTCTCTCACTCACTTGCCCTCTCTCACTCTCTCCCTCTCTTCACCCCCTCTAACAGGAGATGTTTGACATCATCCTGGATGAGAACCAGTTGGAGGATGCGTGTGAACACTTGGCTGAGTATCTGGAGGCCTACTGGAAGGCCACACACACCTCCATGGCCACGCCGCTCAACCCCCTGCTGGGACGCAACCTGGGCCCCACCGCCCTCACTCCTTACCCCACCACCATCTCTGGACTGCAGGTTGGTCATCAACAGATAGCTACAGCGCTATGGGGTTAAAGCGACATTACACTCCAAAATCAAAGTTGGTCCAAAAATGTTGAGTTTGGAGTGTGATGTCCCTTTAAAGGGAGACAGTTAATTGTCCTAAGTTAGATGAGTTGATTAGTGCCCAGTGTAACACACAGAAATGTAACAAAAAGGGGTTGTTTGTGTGTGTATGAGGTGAACCAGCAGACTCAAAGAATAAGACAACACAGCAACCACACGGGAGACCACTCCACGCCCAACGAGCGTCGCAACCTGATGACCGCCGACGAAAACTACCACAACGAGCGGGCGCACAAGGGACGCAACCGCATGTCGTCGGGCTCACAGCACAGCCGAGACCAAGACCCGTACCACCAGGACTACCAGGACCCCTACCAAGACTCCTACAAGCCCCACCGCAACCGCTCCTCCCCGGGTAGCTACAGCCACGACTCCCGGCACAGGCTTTGAGCCCGAATGACGTCCCAGCTTCACAACCCTTATAGGCCTCAAGTCAACTCTCTGGTGGCAACAGAGTCAAAATGGTTCCCGTTCAAAATATTGTGTCCAATTCTGTTGTTTTCGATTATTTGTTTTACTTCCCTCCTGAACAAAACCTCCAATCACCTCTCATTCCCATTCTGTCTCTCAGTCTTGCCTTGGCACTGGCAGGGACCCCTGTTAAGCAATGTGGTCAGATTGAGGAAGAAGGACATGATGCTAATGCTACATAACTGAGTTAATACAACTCATATGACTGATTTGCTTTCCCTCACAAGGGGACTTTCCTAGTTCCTGTGTTCCCCACACAAAGAGATGGGTGGAAGAGGAAAGCAGTATGAGATTGAGATGTGGACTTTGCTAAGCTAACAACAAGCTAAGCTATTTTAGCTAGCATGGTTAGATTGTGGGTACATGTGTACCCCCCCCCCCCCCCCCCCCCCATGAGTCGCCATAGCAAGTGGTGGAGTCACTGCTGAAAGTCCCCAGACCGTTCAGTTGTTTGCATGCTGACTGAGAGAGTTTCGCTAGTATCGTCAATATATTCACTTACAGTACATGTCTGTTGTCATGGGGAGTTGTATACGTAGACCTGCCCCACCATGACTGGCAGTGGTATTTTTCCAGACCTTTACTGATTCCTGAGAGGAGCATGTGGAGTATTTGGTTGTTTTGTTAACAAGTGCTTTCACATGTCAGATACTGTATGTGCCATTTGAACACCTGTCTAGCTTGGCCTTTCTTCGGCAACAGTCGATACTTTGCATATCTCAGTATTTTTCGCTGCTCTGATTCGGTTGTGTCAGAGACTCGTAGAGGTATTATAACAAGAAGCAGGGGTGTCAAACAATCAGAGTTCGCCTCATCTCTGGCCAGCCTCGTGATTGATTGACCGTCCATGCTGCTTCCTGTGTTTCTCTCTGGCCAGCCTCGTGATTGGTTGACCGTCCATGCTACTTTCTGTGTTTCTCTCTGGCCAGCCTCGTGATTGGATGACCGTCCATGCTGCTCCACTAACGTTGGATTGTGTCTTCCCAGGGTCCTTTGCATCATGATCATTGATTCTCTGTGTAGCTGGCATGTTTTCCCTGACTTAAAAAAGTAATGCTCCCTTTGGTAGTAATATCCCTGTGTAAAATAGAGGGTGTGTAAGGTGGGAGAGCACACATTGGTGAAAAATAGGTGCAGTCTAATTACTTGAGAGTGGGTTATCTGAACTTTTTGGGGGTATTTAAATAGATGAACATGGAAATTAAATAAATTAATTTGGTTAGTTTATTTCTAGCAACAATTTTTCTTCAGTAATTGTGGGTTTTTGGAGTTTTTGTTGAGATGAGAAGCATGCAGTTGTACCCAAGGGGGTTCGGTGACTAGTTGCATTGGCTCGCCGATCCAATGCCTAGGCTTTAGTTTAGTGGGCTAATACACACTTCTGGCGTGCAGGAGGCCCGGGTTCGAACCCGGTCGGTCACAGAGACACAACCACCCTCCAGGACCAGGGTTTTCCCTGCGGTGGATAGGTCATCTAAACTGGAGCTTTGACCATGATGGAGATGGTGGCCCCTCGCTGTGCATCCTGGGAGAGTGAGTTCTTGGGGCAGCGTATTCTGAGACATTGTTAGAGAGATGTGCAGAGTTAACTTGTTATAGCTGTCTTTTAGTGTAATTCCCTCCAATAGAGTCGAAGGTATTGTAGTGACATTTGTAGCACCCGCGGCAGGTGGTGCCTTAACATTCTAGAGCCAGTTGATTTCCTTGCTCATATCTATGTCTCTTATGCTAGTTTGTTCACGGACTGAAAACAATAGACTGCAAAACGAAGAAGAAAAGAAAGAATACAAGTACATCTGCTGTTGTTTATGAGCATGCTTCTCTGTCATATTGTGATTCAGGCCAAAGGGAGTGTTGGCTGATTGAATGGGGAGTTATTCACTGTCCATTAAAAACCAGAACCAAGAACCAGAACTAAGATTCAGCTCTGTTGCTTGAGACAATCAGAGGGATTTTCTAGCCCATTGACCTCTGTCCCACCAGAGTCCCCAGACCAGTCTGTGAGGGTTTGGTAACTTAAGGTCGGGTTACTGCTACTGGGTGTAGCATGTCTTAGCCCTTTTTGAAACATTGGGGGGGGGGGGATCTCCTTTTCTATTAACAATTAATTAACTGAATTCCAATAGATTTTCTGAATTGACTGGAAATGAAAATTTACCTCTCTCTTTTTCCTATGAATGCCCTGGAAAGAAAACATTTGTTCTTTGAATGGTGTAGATATAATTTCTAAAGGTCTCTGTTACTGATCTGAGAAAAAAAAAGCACGTGTCCTGTACTCTTCTTTTGTCTTCTTGTAAGAAATGAAGAGGCTACATTTTTGCCTCTAAATTAAGTTGAATTACAATTCTCCTTATTTGATGAAATAACATGGGTTTAAACTCGACCAGACCATTTAAAACAGTTAAATATTTTTTTCTTTGGTAAAAATGTACAAAAAATAAGAAAAAATCAAAAATGTATCTCAGTATAGGAAAAAGTAAAAGAAACATCTTTGCTGGTGATTATTTTTATAATAAATAAATACATGTACATAATGTCTTTGAGAGATGCTATTTGCTGTATACTTGCATTCTCATTAAGAAACTACGGTCCTCGACGGGACAACTTGGAACAACAAAACGTTTCAGTCTACAGAAATGTCAGTATGCTAAAGTTTCAGTAATGTGCAATACAAAAAGCATGCTGTTTTAAAATGAGGAAATTCCATGTACTATGCAACCACAACCATGTACATCGCTTCATGCTGTGACTAATTCTCCAACGGTCCTTTTCCAAGCAGCTTCATCAGAACTCTTTAAGGACATTTTGTGTTGATACTTTTTGTGGAAGACGAACAACTCAATGGCTAATGCGGTATTGCATGCATAATGTACCATTTTAATTTATTAAAACGAATGAAAATAAAATCATGTGAAACGCGAGATGATTGTGTCAAAGGCGAAGCTAGAAGTAACTTTAAAAGTTTTCTTTTACAAAATAAAAGAGTCGTTCTACAACAACTGTCTCAGGTAACTTTTTTATCATGTATTATCTATATAGGCTTTTATTATTGTTTTATCAATATTTTACGTAGCAACATGTACCAACCTACCAAATAGAATCTCATTCTGGTTCTGTGGTACCTACAATGAGGAATGCCACACTTAAAAGGTCCCTGTTGTTTATGATACTGTTGTGCAGTACACAAATCAACCACACAGTGGCACTGTCTAGTAACAAGAGAGTATATCAAGTCTCATTTCAGTCTCTTGCCCTGGCATAGCCTGGTGGAAACAGACCTATCGCTGCACTCACCATTCTCATTCACTTTACGTATTATCACTAATTAAAAGATGATTGATATATGAAGTGAAATAGAAAGGTGAACGGTGTGATCAGGGTGGTTCCACCAGGCTAACCCTGTCATAGGCTACCGCTCCAGTAAATCCATGTGTTCTCTTCACAGAGGAAAAGGTCTGATTCAGAGCTGATCCAACTCAAGATCCAGTAAATGTAGTACAGGACAACATTAATCAGATTTTAATCTGATTTATTTTGGACTGAGCTGTCAATGATATCCAGAGATCTGAGCTGCCAATGATATCCAGAGATCTGAGCTGTCAATGATATCCAGAGATCTGAGCTGTCAATGATATCCAGAGATCTGAGCTGCCAATGATATCCAGAGATCTGAGCTGTCAATGATATCCAGAGATCTGAGCTGTCAATGATATCCAAAGATCTGAGCTGTCAATGATATCCAGAGATCTGAGCTGTCAATGATATCCAGAGATCTGAGCTGTCAATGATATCCAGAGATCTGTGCTGTCAATGATATCCAGAGATCTGAGCTGTCAATGATATCCAGAGATCTGAGCTGTCAATGATATCCAGAGATCTTAGCTGTCAATGATATCCAGAGATCTGAGCTGTCAATGATATCCAGAGATCTGAGCTGTCAATGATATCCAGAGATCTGAGCTGTCAATGATATCCAGAGATCTGAGCTGTCAATGATATCCAGAGATCTGCTGTGCTTGTGAGTTTGACAGACGAAGAGGGAGTCATGCAGAAAGGATCCTTACAGAGAGGAACATCATGTTGAACTATGGGGGTTTGTCTTTGGATGCATCCATTTATTGCCAACCTACCTGTGTGTCTGTGTGTGTGTGTGTGTGTGTGTGTGTGTGTCTGTGTCTGTGTGTCTGTGTGTGTCTGTCTGTCTGTCTATGTCAGTGAGCATGTGAAACCCTGTACAGTTTTCTATAACAGTCCCTTTCAGAGTATGTGCAGAACTCGTTAGCTGCCTGAAGCAGGCTGATTATGTAACTGGAACGGAGGATGAGAGACGTCCTTATACACGTGTCTAAAAGGCGTGTAGTAGTGGTCAAGTGTGGAATTTCCACGAGTAGGACAGTCAATGTGTTGGTAATAATTCTGGAGCACGAACCTCAAATTACCTTTGTTAATCAACACATTGACTGTCCTACTCGCGGAAATTCCACACTTGACCACTACTACACGCCTTTTAGACAGGTGTATAAGGCCGTCTCTCGTCCTCCTTTCGGTAAATCTCACCGAAACGATTTTGACTGCTGTGGCTAGCTGGCTGACTGCTGTGGCTAGCTGGCTGACTGCTGTGGCTAGCTGGCTGACTGCTGTGGCTAGCTAGCTGACTGCTGTGGCTAGCTAGCTGACTGCTGTGGCTAGCTGGCTGACTGCTGTGGCTAGATAGTTGACTGCTGTGGCTAGCTGGCTGACTGCTGTGGCTAGATAGCTGACTGCTGTGGCTAGATAGCTGACTGCTGTGGCTAGATAGCTGACTGCTGTGGCTAGATAGCTGACTGCTGTGGCTAGATAGCTGACTGCTGTGGCTAGCTGGCTGACTGCTGTGGCTAGCTAGCTGACTGCTGTGGCTAGCTGGCTGACTGCTGTGGCTAGCCTAAAAGGGACTTGTTTTGAAAGTTTGATTATCTTATCCTTTGAGGTTTTAAAAGTGTTCTTCCTCTATGAATTTGAACATTCACAGCAACTGGGAAATGTCTATGGCAGCCATTGTTGTCACCTTAGCTTGCTACATAACTTCTGAGTGATAGGAAGCCTATACCACTGTTCACACACCCGTCATTACTATGACGTTGTTACAACAGTATCACAACTAGCGTGACCATGTCAGCAAATAACGGCTGTCTGAACACACACAAATCCGATTTGATCACTTGTAACTTGCTGTTTGGACAGTCAGTATTCCAAAACAGAATAGAAGAACCAAACTATTCTGACCATTAAAGCCTGCAGGGTGAACAAGGCTTAAGTACAGGCGCCATTCTAAAGGCCACATCTTATTGCCTGTTCTTCATAGGACTATTGTGATACTGTGTCCTGAAATCAGGAATGTGTCAGATGTTGTTATACATTCACAAGAAGTGGATAAAGAAGTGCATAAGAAGTGGATTCAATAAAAAAGACCCAACTCAACTTGAACCACAGTAATACGTCACTGAAAGCTAGATTGGTTGGTCAGAATAGGAAGAGACTCAATACAACAGTTTGAAGCAGAAAGTATAGTTTATTGTATCCAGTATAGAAAATCAACCAAAAGCAGTGGAAGGCACACATTGTTTTTGTGGGGAAGGGGGTGGGGGGGTTGTCACTTGTATAAGTGCCAGCAAACTTCAACGTCGTGGACAAGATACCCCGCAACCCACATATAGACAGAATCATATCAAAATATACTGTTACACACGTGTGACGCCGACACAGCCCACCACACAGTCAACGGGGAGGTCTTTCTAGGCTCCAACCCACTGCCTCAATACGGTGTCCATATTAGGACAGCCTCAGTCTTTGCAGGACTTGACAGACAACCCCTGCAGAGACTGGGGATATGTCCTAATATGGACGCCGTAACTTCATGACAAGAATTAAAGGATGCAAACCCGTTACCAGGCCAAACATTCCAGCGTGTACAATGTCAAAACATATGACTTTGCAAAAATATATTCATATATACATTTACATTTTAGATGTTTGTTTCATATACTCCCCGATAAACTATACGAAAAGCAGAAAACTTGAATGGTACAGCAATAGGTTGGTACAGCTTTCTGTGAGAAAATGCGAAGAGTAGAGCCCCCCCCCCCCCCTGTTTAGCTTACTATTGGCAGTTACAGTTTTTGGAGAAGGGACTGCGTGACAGTTGCAGTACTTTTGTCATCGTCATAGTACATAAACATGTATTTTTCAATACACACTTCTTAATAGGAAGTCAACACTTCAGGAAAAATACTGTTTTGTATGCGCGTCCCTTTTACATGTTACGACAAAATGAGTCAAATGAAAGAGCTAAAAAACATATTGGAAAGATACATCTGGTAGGACACGCCAACATCAGGAGTAAAGAGCTGCCATGGTTAAATGCGGTGGAAAGATACATCTGGTAGAGGACACGCCAACATCAGGAGTAAAACAGCACCGGGAAGGCTTTACATTTTTGGGTAAGAGAAAAAAAAAATTCCCCAGAGTCTGAAGAGAATGCTGAGCTAGCGAGTCCGGAGTCCACCTCTCCCATTTCAGATTGGATTTCAGTGTGTTGTTGTTTTTAATGATTGGCCAAAGCAACTTGCTCCGGGGTACTCGCGTCCCAGCTTCTTTATAGTCGTACGATGTATTATGGATTAATAAGAACAGTCGGTTGGTTGCCTGTGTGTTTGGCCCATTCATTGCATACAGAGCTACATTACATCACCACCTGCGGTACTAAGGTTCGTAGATTCTCTCCAAGGTGAAGCCCCTGTGCGCGTGTCAAGTGTACTACTCTTTTTGTTTGGGATCAAGCCATAAAACGATTGCTTTATCAATGTTTTATATCCTTGCCATTACTTGTCATACTCGTACCGAGCAGATTGTGGAAACTGCATGGCTATTGGCTACAATCCTGGCACACTCGTGCCCATTACTTGAGTCCCATTATAATCACGTGAACAGTGTCCTCGCTCAACCCCCGTAAGGGAGATCACTCAGTTCAGTTTATGTTGATGAGGACCGCACACCTTTCGCCACAATTCAGTTTGATAACAGAGGGCAAAGAATAAGCAAGATGGCCGTCTCAGGGTTGACCGTTTTTTCCTTGGGACTTGGGGAGGGTAATCTCAAGACTGGCAAGAGGAGCTGAGTTTGGGATAGGAGTAGGGGAGGGGGGTTACAGAGCTCCAAATCCGCTCAGCAGTTTGGGCTCTGGGTGTGTAGTTAGGGGACTAGGGTTTGGGCTCTGGGTGTGTAGTTATGGGATGTGGGGTAGGGTAGTGGTGTGTAGTTTTGGGATGTGGGGTTGGAGTGTACAGTTAGGGGACAAGGGGTAGGGTAGTGGTGTGTAGCTAGGGGACCAGAGTTTGGGGTAGGGTAGGGGTGTGGCAGGGTACCAGATGACAGCTGTCTTTATTCCGTCATTGGTCAGAACATTCAGAATGAATAGTTATCGGGGAAGCCCAGTAAGGAGACGCACCGCTCCCCTCCGTCGGCCAGGTAGGGGCCACAGCCATCCTCGTAGTGGGCCAGGGGCACGGTGGTGTCGTCCTCCCCCGCAGACGGCGGCAGGCAGTCCGGGTCCTGCTTCAGGCTGGGCCTCTGGTTGTCAGGGAAGGCCATGGAGAAGAGCGCCTCGGGGTCACACGTAAACTTGTACACGTACCTCTCTCCAGCCACCTGACCCCACCCGAAGAGGAAGAGGGAGTTAAACAGTCGTTCAGCGCACAACCACTAGTAGTTTGAAAATAACGTTTGACTTTATACCCAACCTTCTGAAACTCTCAATGCATCTGACCTGTCCTTATATACAACCAATGTACTATTTATTGGTGCAATGTAGCCCTCAATTGTACTGTGATGTTTTCCATCAATTCACAAAGCCTCCATTGAATTTGAACCAAAACAGAAAATTCCAAATTGACTTGAATTAAATTAAAATTTACCTTTACCTTCTGCATGATGCCCTTCTCGTAGTAGTAGCGTAGAGAGCGGCTCAGCTTGTCGTAGTTCATGGCAGGCCGGTTCTTCTGGAGGCCCCAGCGCCGAGCCACCTGCCACAGGAGAGAGAAACGGTTCAAATCAACCTGTAGATACATACACCAAGCTCTTCTGATCAACCTGTAGATACACACACCAAGCTCTTCTGATCAACCTGTAGATACACACACCAAGCTCTTCTGATCAACCTGTAGATACATACACCAAGCTCTTCTGATCAACCTGTAGATACATACACCAAGCTCTTCTGATCAACCTGTAGATACATACACCAAGCTCTTCTGATCAACCTGTAGATACACACACCAAGCTCTTCTGATCAACCTGTAGATACACACACCAAGCTCTTCTGATCAACCTGTAGATACACACACCAAGCTCTTCTGATCAACCTGTAGATACACACACCAAGCTCTTCTGATCAACCTGTAGATACACACACCAAGCTCTTCTGGGGTTAGTTTCTGGTGTGCCACTTCTCGTGCCGTAGTAATACTGTGTGGTTATTCCTGGAAGCACAGCGACTTATCACGACTTGTTGAAACACTCTTCTACTTTAAACTCAGAGACATAATGATGAAAAACTCCAAGAAGCCCTAAAGTCTCTAAACTCACTAGGACCACAGCTCTGCCTGCTGACCAACTGACCTCTTCGGGCTCGATGAGTTTGAACTCCATGCCGCGGCCGGTCCAGGAGATGAAGTGACCATTGGCCGGGTCGTCCAGCAGAGTGACCAGGAACTGCCAGAGCTGCAGGGAACCTCGGCGCTGGTAGGGCGGTCCGTCACGGAACACTCCGGCCTCCTGCTTGATCTTGCCTGGATGGACAGAAGGAGAGGGGGAAAGAGGGAGTGAGTGTGTAAATGAAGGAGTGACGTGGTGGGGTGGGGTGGCAGGGTAGCCTAGTGGTTAGAGCGTTGGACTAGTAACCGGAAGGTTGCAAGTTCAAACCCCCGAGCTGACAAGGTTCTTTGTTGTTCTGCCTCTGGTGAAAGACTCCAGTGATTGGCAGTCTGAGCGTGGGGATACAATAAGAGGCTCTGCTCATGTCACACAGGCTCTCTGTCCAAGGCCCCGTGGGTCTCCTCTGGCATCCACACTGCCATGACATAACGAGAAGATGTCAGATACCAGGATTCACTACCTGCTGCACTACCTGCTGCACTACCTAAAGCCCTGTGTCAAACCAGTCAGAGGTTCTGTCTTTTTAAATACTTTCAGTGTTTGCACTTTTGGGACAATTGGGTTCCATTGTGCCCTTGTTTTTCATAGCAATTTACGGAAGAATGTCTCACCTTCTAGTCTCTCTGGAACCACGCATGTGTCGTCGTTGTACAGATGAGGCTCTCCGTCGTAGATCAACCCATCACTGTTTTGGTAGAAGTTACCGGACTTCCTGAAAGAAGACTGGCAGTTCTGCATTTCTGTAAGACACAAGGGAAAAGAGAAAATATTAGACATATTTTTCCTTAACATGCTCTTCAAACCAGAAAGATACAAAAACTATAAGGTGTTTCTTTGAATAGATTCTTACTACTAACTTAATTTCCCAACCCCATCTTTTAAAGTAGCCATTAGCCTAATGACATAATACCCAGTAGAAGGCGGACATACATTCTCACACAGCCAGCGGTCTCTTAACAATCCCCTGGGGTTTTCTTAGCTGGGACTTTATTAAGAGGATTTGACTGTTACATCACTGACAGAAAGTGGCCCAGACATGGAGAGTGAAATGAGGTCATCTTAGCTTAGTAGAGTCTTAGAATGCTACACTGCTACATACCCAACCACTACTGCTAATACTAGTGTCCACATCAGTCTGAAACATGCTTACTGTTTTATCCCCATCGCTGCACTATTAGCTGTGTACAGTAGAGTCTCAAAGGAACTTGGACTACCTCCAAACCCTTAGGGCCTTCCTGTCCGGACTCAGATTAAGCCTAGGCATGGAAGGAGAAGCACTTCCTATTGAGATTCTCCATTGAACATGATTTAATCTATGAGTGTGAAACTGAGCCTCAAAGACCGTTGCCATCCAGCGATTCCCCAGGGCTCACCTTGGTCAAAGCAGAAATCCCGGGGCTCCTGCTTTATAGAGAGGCCCTGGAACGGGGTGCGGGGAGGGCCCATTGTGGGGACCCCCTGCTCGGTGTAACGGAGGTCCACCAGCTCCTGCTTGAAGCCCTGAGCAGGGAGGAGGACCAAGGGCTCTGACAGGTGCCGCTGGTAGATGGGGCGGCCGTCCCGGGACAGGGGGGCCCGGTGGGGGTGATGGGGCTGAGGAGGGTAAGGGGTACAGGCGGCACCGTCAGGCGGAGGGAAAGGCAGACATGGCTCAGAGAGCTGCCGCTGGAACCTGCAGAGGGGAACGAGACAGAGAGACAAAATAAGGACAAATTTGTCAATTAGGATCTTAAACCAGAGAATCATACAACAATGGGATTTCAACTGTAGCACTGAACATGCATGCTGAGTCCCAGCCTACAGTAGTTCCAATCATGCCTTTACAACCAAGCTATGGGGTCAAACAGTGCATGGTGTCAACACATGGTGCCAACCTGAGCCAACACATGGTGCCAACTCACCTGTGTTCTGAGCTGTAGGAGGCATCGGAGTGATTGACAGGTAGGCGGGGCACGGCGAAAGGCTGGCTTTGGCTCGGGTGTGGCGGGAGTGTTCGGTGGTGGGAGGGGCTGTGCCCGTGAGTTGGACGACTGTGGCCGGGGTGTGTTGCCTGGACAGGGGACGTGATCTGCCTCTGTAGGGGGTGTGTCCCCGGGGTGGGGGCGGGGCTGCAAGGTGAGGCGGGTGTGGAGGGTGGGGTTAAAGTATTGATGCCAAGTGGCTTCCTGTTGTAGGCACTGTGGAGGGAGGAGGGGGATGGAAGGGGTTAACTTGGGCCTGTAGAGCATGGCTGTACACCTGTTGTATTCGGCGCATGTGACAAATAAAATGTGATTTATAATAGCACTAAGGCACCTTGGGGGTTTGTGGTATATGGCCAATATACCACGGCTAAGGGCTGTATCCAGGCACTCGTAAGAACAGCCCTTAGCTGTGGTATATGGGCCATATACCACGCCCCTCAGGCCTTATCAACTTGATGTAGGTATATCTAATTAAGCAATGTCTTAGTAGTGAACTTTATTATGCCTTACCCTCTTTTATGATCTTTTATTGGTTGTAACTGAAAATACCTCTTGCTACTGAGAGTACAATTTGTGTGGGGTGTCAAAACCTGGTCCGTCTCAGTGGGTACTGTAACGTACCTGTAGCTGTAAAGGCACTTGTCTGTGTAGAGTCTCTGTTGTTCCTGACTGCAGGGGGACAGATCTCTGGAGGCGCTGGACTCTCGCTTCACTTTATTGGCTGGAGGTCCATGGAACATTACTTTGAAGAAAGGAGAAAACATTTTAAAAAACTGAAATATATAATATGTGCCATTTCAAAGATTCACAAAATAATCACTACGTTGAATATATTTACTCAGTATTCTTGTTTTGTGTGCTTCACTAAGGAATAAGAAGATACATAGTTTTCTATCAAAGGATCAAATGTGTCTCCTATGCTGGGATTTGTCTTTAATTCCAACTTCCCAAATGTTTGTTGTTTAGTGAATTGGTGAGGTTGTAAATCTGTCCTTCCATTTGGGAGGGAAAACTATAAACCCAGCACTGAAAGACACACAGTGTACTTTCACTATTTTTTTTTTATTGTTTCCAAGGCAACAATCAGACCAGTAACAAAGATGCCTTTGTATTAAATGACACAGACCAAAACAGTCTGCTCCGACTTCCACCACCAGTTAGTAACTTAGGCAACCATTGTGTGTCTGTACATACAGTAGGACTTTAACTGGGTGCTGTGTTGGCATCAGAGGCTGGGTCTGTCAGAGGCCGGGTCTGTCAGAGGCCGGGTCTGTGCCTACATCAACTCTCCATTTCCTGTTGTGCCACAGAACGGCCATCATTCAGCTTCCGCAGCCACGGGCCAGCAGTCTACACACACTCATGTTATGGGGTTAGGCCTCTCAGTGTCCATAGTGACCTCCATTATAAGATCAAATTTTGAACACCTAGCATCCATGAATGAAACACAGTGCAACTCTCAAGCGTGGCCAGAAGACATTTAAATCTCAGGTTTCAAATCATTTGCAACGTTTCTTTAAATCACTAACTGGTAGTTAATAAGAGTGTGTTCTCACTTCTCAGCCAAGTTCATTGCTAAATTAAGGAGTAAGGAGATGATGGCATAATGCCATTTGATCGCTATGGACACTGCCCCTTTGCCCAGCTGCAGAGTCCACACACACACACACACAGAGAGAGGAGGACTGCTGAATGAAGGGTCTGTGAGACCAACTGGCAGCGTGCCAAACTAGGGAGCGTCATGCCAACCCCGTCACCGCACACACACACTCAGACTCTTCAGCAAACACAACAATCGCCCGGCTGTGCCACGACACAATTCACTCAGTGTGTACACACTGCATTAAACCTGTCACTAGCTGCATCCGCGACAATGAAATACAACGTTACAGGGAAACAAGGCGATACCGGGCCTCTAAAAACACTCTTTCTTCCTCCACAGGATCATTCACATCTTGAAACCCAGGCCTGCAACTACACCAGGCCTACAGCTCCGTCTGGAGCCCAATCAAAGGCTTCCATTCAAACCCCATGCATATATTATTCTAGACAGAGAAAGGAGAGAGGAGATGAGTATAAAGCAAACAGCATGAGGGTTCTGTGGGCTTGGATTGGAACGTAGCCCATCCTAGCAGCCAAGAGCTGTGGTTAGTAGGTTGGGACTCCATGGAAGGCCATCCCAGGCTGCTATGGTGCACCTGGGTCATGTTAAGTAAGGCCCACCGTAGCAAAACTCTAATGCAACAGAACATCTCCCCGTTTCAAACCGTTCTCTCTTTATTTCCTCTGATGTTAATGTGGTGGATTTGGGCAGAGATCAGAGAATAGGATTGTTCTCATCCGGGTTGACGATCAAAGAGGAGAGCTGAGGGATTTCTGGTATAAAACCACAAGATTCTTGATTTTCACCGAGTGAGTAACGTCTTATTCTGAGGTAGCTCTATTATTCCTGTGCCTTTGTTGGAACACAAATCCCTACAATACAATAATCAAATCAAGTTGTATTTGTCACATGGGCCGAATACAACAGCTGTAGACCTTATTTACAAGTCCTTAACCAACAATGCAGTTTTTTTTTTAAATACACTTCTTTTTTTAAAGTAACAAAACAGCAAGGTGTGCATTAAGGACACCGATTGGCAACAGGGCAGAAGTAGGTCCACTGCAGGGTGAGTGGAGGTTGGTTAAATCAGGGCTCAATGACATCGATTGGATTTCTGCTTTCGACGAGGCAAATCTGTCGATAATGTTAGCCCTCAGCCTACATAGGCAACCCGAAAACCCCAACCACATACCCATAAAAACACACTCACTGTGACGCACTGAGTTAATATGCCAACTGGATAAGACTGGTATTGGAAAACCAGTTCATCTCTTTGTTGTGCTTGTATGTTGTGTCAAAGACCATGTCTGGGAATTAAAGCATCAATTAGGAAATGCGCAACTATGCAGGAGCAGACGCTGTCGATTCCCCTTTGTAACACACATACACATATATTTCATTGGCTGGTACTTACGGTTATCTGACTGGAAATCTGGGACAAACTGTTCGTCATCAGGCACCTGAGCTGAAAGAGGGGACGGAGAGAGTTAAATGACTAACTTATGGAAGGCATGCCACGTGGCTGAGTCACTTTAATATGCTTCATAGAACAAATAGAATGCACTTGATACAGTACAGTCAAAAATACAGTAAATATGTATGATACAGTACAGTCAAAAATACAGTAAATATGTATGATACAGTACAGTCAAAAATACAGTAAAAATGTATGATGCAGTACAGTCAAAAATACAGTAAATATTTATGATGCAGTACAGTCAAAAATACAGTAAATATTTATGATGCAGTACAGTCAAAAATACAGTAAATATTTATGATGCAGTACAGTCAAAAATACAGTAAATATTTATGATGCAGTACAGTCAAAAATACAGTAAATATTTATGATACACTTGTTAAAAAGAGGAAGTTGTATAAAGTTCTTATAACAACCTATTTTCCAGTTTTTCCTGATTCAATAGCCTCGGCTAAACCACTGATGTTACTAAAAACAATGAGTATGATGCAAGATTGAAAACCTTCTGAAATACAAGAGCAGAACTCACCTTCTGCAATCCATGTCTCTTGAAGTTGCATGAGGTCCTGAAAGAGATCTTCTGTGTCCTGGGCGAGCTCAGTGTCAACAAACTTTCTCTTCCGGTCGTTAAATGGCGTGTTCGCTGGTTCTTCCACGTGACAATTCTGCTAGTACAATGTTTAAAACACCTACAACATTAGTGATTGCATTGGTGTGAACAAATCCCTAAGCATTCATATATGCTAAAAAGTCGTTGTTATCTTAATCCACTATGAAAAGTTTCAGATTAGTGCTTTGATCAAAATCCTATGTTGAAAAACTATCAGAGAAAACATTCAGAGAGTCAGCCAAACACTCACCCTGGAGGGGGCCATGAAAGGGACTTGCTGGTCATAAAATCCATCCATGTTGCCTGAATATCTTCACGCCCTCGGGACTGAAGTTGGTCTTGGAGGGGTGGAGGGGCTGACGGTAGCAGCAGGAGACGCTCGTTCGTCTGTCTGTTCTTTCTGTGGAGAGCAGGGAAAAGTGTGCCCCCTGGTCAGTAGCTTATACCCAAATCACCTGTCATATAACATCAACACAGACATAGGATGTTTCCCAAATGGCAACCTAACCTATTCCCTGTATAGTGCACTATATCCTATGGGCCTTGGTCTAAAGTAGTTCCCTATGGGTCCTGGTTTAAAGTAGTTCCCTATGGGTCCTGGTTTAAAGTAGTGCCCTATTCCCTATGGGTCCTGGTTTAAAGTAGTGCCCTATTCCCTATGGGTCCTGGTTTAAAGTAGTGCCCTATTCCCTATGGGTCCTAGTTTAAAGTAGTGCCCTATTCCCTATGGGTCCTGGTTTAAAGTAGTGCCCTATTCCCTATGGGTCCTGGTTTAAAGTAGTGCCCTATTCCCTATGGGTCCTGGTTTAAAGTAGTGCCCTATTCCCTATGGGTCCTAGTTTAAAGTAGTGCCCTATTCCCTATGGGTCCTGGTTTAAAGTAGTGCCCTATTCCCTATGGGTCCTGGTTTAAAGTAGTGCCCTATTCCCTATGGGTCCTGGTTTAAAGTAGTGCACTATGGGTCCTGGTTTAAAGTAGTGCCCTATTCCCTATGGGTCCTGGTTTAAAGTAGTGCACTATGGGTCCTGGTTTAAAGTAGTGCCCTATTCCCTATGGGTCCTGGTTTAAAGTAGTGCCCTATTCCCTATGGGTCCTGGTTTAAAGTAGTTCCATATGGGTCCTAGTTTAAAGTAGTGCCCTATGGGTCCTGGTTTAAAGTAGTGCCCTATTCCCTATGGGTCCTGGTTTAAAGTAGTGCCCTATTCCCTATGGGTCCTGGTTTAAAGTAGTGCCCTATTCCCTATGGGTCCTGGTTTAAAGTAGTGCCCTATTCCCTATGGGTCCTAGTTTAAAGTAGTGCCCTATTCCCTATGGGTCCTGGTTTAAAGTAGTGCCCTATTCCCTATGGGTCCTGGTTTAAAGTAGTGCCCTATTCACTATGGGTCCTGGTTTAAAGTAGTGCCCTATTCCCTATGGGTCCTGGTTTAAAGTAGTGCCCTATTCCCTATGGGTCCTAGTTTAAAGTAGTGCCCTATTCCCTATGGGTCCTGGTTTAAAGTAGTGTCCTATGGGTCCTGGTCTAAAGTAGTGCACTATGGGTCCTGGTCTAAAGTAGTGCCCTATGGGTCCTGGTCTAAAGTAGTGTCCTATGGGTCCTGGTCTAAAGTAGTGCCCTATGGGTCCTGGTCTAAAGTAGTGCCCTATGGGTCCTGGTCTAAAGTAGTGTCCTATGGGTCCTGGTCTAAAGTAGTGTCCTATGGGTCCTGGTCTAAAGTAGTGCCCTATGGGTCCTGGTCTAAAGTAGTGCCCTATGGGTCCTGGTCTAAAGTAGTGTCCTATGGGTCCTGGTCTAAAGTAGTGCCCTATGGGTCCTGGTCTAAAGTAGTGTCCTATGGGTCCTGGTCTAAAGTAGTGCCCTATGGGTCCTGGTCTAAAGTAGTGTCCTATGGGTCCTGGTCTAAAGTAGTGTCCTATGGGTCCTGGTCTAAAGTAGTGTCCTATGGGTCCTGGTCTAAAGTAGTGCCCTATGGGTCCTGGTCTAAAGTAGTGCCCTATGGGTCCTGGTCTAAAGTAGTGCCCTATGGGTCCTGGTCTAAAGTAGTGCCCTATGGGTCCTGGTCTAAAGTAGTGCCCTATGGGTCCTGGTCTAAAGTAGTGCCCTATGGGTCCTGGTCTAAAGTAGTGCCCTATGGGTCCTGGTCTAAAGTAGTGCCCTATGGGTCCTGGTCTAAAGTAGTGCCCTATGGGTCCTGGTCTAAAGTAGTGCCCTATGGGTCCTGGTCTAAAGTAGTGCCCTATGGGTCCTGGTCTAAAGTAGTGTCCTATGGGTCCTGGTCTAAAGTAGTGCCCTATTGGTCCTGGTCTAAAGTAGTGCCCTATGGGTCCTGGTCTAAAGTAGTGTCCTATGGGTCCTGGTCTAAAGTAGTGTCCTATGGGTCCTGGTCTAAAGTAGTGTCCTATGGGTCCTGGTCTAAAGTAGTGTCCTATGGGTCCTGGTCTAAAGTAGTGTCCTATGGGTCCTGGTCTAAAGTAGTGTCCTATGGGTCCTGGTCTAAAGTAGTGTCCTATGGGTCCTGGTCTAAAGTAGTGCCCTATGGGTCCTGCTCTAAAGTAGTGCCCTATGGTTCCTGGTCTAAAGTAGTGCCCTATGGGTCCTGGTCTAAAGTAGTGCCCTATGGGTCCTGGTCTAAAGTAGTGCCCTATGGGTCCTGGTCTAAAGTAGTGCCCTATGGGTCCTGGTCTAAAGTAGTGCCCTATGGGTCCTGGTCTGAAGTAGTTCCCTATGGGTCCTGGTCTAAAGTAGTTCCCTATGGGTCCTGGTCTAAAGTAGTGCCCTATGGGTCCTGGTCCAAAGTAGTGCCCTATGGGTCCTGGTCTAAAGTAGTGTCCTATGGGTCCTGGTCTAAAGTAGTGTCCTATGGGTCCTGGTCTAAAGTAGTGCCCTATGGGTCCTGGTCTAAAGTAGTGTCCTAGGGGTCCTGGTCTAAAGTAGTGCCCTATGGGTCCTGGTCCAAAGTAGTGCCCTATGGGTCCTGGTCCAAAGTAGTGCCCTATGGGTCCTGGTCTAAAGTAGTGCCCTATGGGTCCTGGTCTAAAGTAGTGCCCTATGGGTCCTGGTCCAAAGTAGTGTCCTATGGGTCCTGGTCTAAAGTAGTGCCCTATGGGTCCTGGTCTAAAGTAGTGCCCTATGGGTCCTGGTTCAAAGTAGTGTCCTATGGATCCTGGTCTAAAGTAGTGCCCTATTCCCTATGGGTCCTGGTTTAAAGTAGTGCCCTATGGGTCCTGGTCTAAAGTAGTGCCCTATTCCCTATGGGTCCTGGTTTAAAGTAGTGCCCTATGGGTCCTGGTCCAAAGTAGTGCCCTATGGGTCCTGGTCTAAAGTAGTGCCCTATGGGTCCTGGTCCAAAGTAGTGTCCTATGGATCCTGGTCTAAAGTAGTGCCCTATTCCCTATGGGTCCTGGTTTAAAGTAGTGCCCTATGGGTCCTGGTCTAAAGTAGTGCACTATGGGTCCTGGTCTAAAGTAGTGCCCTATGGGTCCTGGTCTAAAGTAGTGCCCTATGGGTCCTGGTCTAAAGTAGTGCCCTATGGGTCCTGGTCCAAAGTAGTGTCCTATGGTTCCTGGTCTAAAGTAGTGCCCTATGGGTCCTGGTCTAAAGTAGTGCCCTATGGGTCCTGGTCTAAAGTAGTGTCCTATGGGTCCTGGTCTAAAGTAGTGCCCTATGGGTCCTGGTCTAAAGTAGTGCCCTATGGGTCCTGGTCTAAAGTAGTGTCCTATGGGTCCTGGTCTAAAGTAGTGCCCTATGGGTCCTGGTCTAAAGTAGTGCCCTATGGGTCCTGGTCTAAAGTAGTGCCCTATGGGTCCTGGTCCAAAGTAGTGTCCTATGGATCCTGGTCTAAAGTAGTGCCCTATTCCCTATGGGTCCTGGTTTAAAGTAGTGCCCTATGGGTCCTGGTCTAAAGTAGTGCACTATGGGTCCTGGTCTAAAGTAGTGCACTATGGGTCCTGGTCTAAGTAGTGCACTATGGGTCCTGGTCTAAAGTAGTGCCCTATGGGTCCTGGTCTAAAGTAGTGCACTATGGGTCCTGGTCTAAAGTAGTGCCCTATGTTTCCTGGTCTAATGTAGTCACTAGGGCATAGTGCCAGCCGGCCTTCAGGATAAGACAGTTGTTCCTTTCCTCTGTCTTGGGTGTTTGTTTTGTGTTGTTTGTTAGCGTAATCCTCCCTGCATCGTAGTGCTGGCGGGCTGTACACTATGCCAGTGAGCATGTACTCAATACGCTGGGGACTACGTTCTTACATAAGCAAGGCAGCAAGGCACAGTAAGCTATTTGGAGAGGAGACTGTTGACATTACAATAAGTAGAAGGACTAGGAGGGAGCTGTTTTGAATAAGTGTTCAAAAATAGGATGCAAATCAGGGTATTGAGTTAAGTAGTCGTTGATATCTAAACATTGGATAAACTATCTTCATAATGGGAACATATAAAACGTATACATGCAATAATCTGAATAAAACATTTAGAGATCAAATTTCAGCATTATTTGACAAGTATTGGATAAAGTTATTTATTCAGGGCAGCAGAGGGTTAATCTCAGCAAAGAAAATCTGAGCCAGTTCAAGAAGTAGCTAAACTCCCCCCCAGACCCTCCTCCCTCTACCGTTTCCTATTCCCCCTCTCATGGCCCCAGCTTGTTTTTCTCAATGAAGTGAAATTTGATCCCTGAGCTAAGGGGGGGGGGGGGGGGGGGGGTCGAACCTTCCATTCATAAATGTTAGAACCGTCTATGAAGATGCTGCATGCGCCGTAGCAAGTCAAAATACTGCAACATAAACATTCTCACGTCAAAGTACTGCAAAAACATTTGACTACAAATAAGAAAATGGTTCCCAAATTAAGATACATATAAAATGGCGTTCACATTTCTACCCCCCCCCCCCCCCTCACCAGACAGCTAGAAAATGCTTGGCAGAGAGCTCGCATTCTACGGATACTAGTCGGTCAAAGTAAATGCATTATTACAGGCGCTAGAAATAAACTAACGCAAAAACCTTATACGCATCTTTTTTGTTGCGGTTGATAGTTTGATGTTAAACTCACATTTGCGAAGATTTAATTCCTTTGCAATGTTGAAAATAAGTTATGTTTCACTCCACGCTGTTGCAAACGTTCTTTCAGGGTTGTCGTCTATGCTCTTCTCACACAAAGCTTGACTGTGGATTTCTGAATGGAATCGTCTGGTTTTCCCTGAAGCCAAAATAGAGGACTCCATAATACACGCCAATTGGTTGTTACACAATGCCATTCAAGTGACTGGCCAATTGACGTTCAGAGAGCTCTTTGGACCCCAGTGACCAATGGTAAGCGAGCTTGTCTTGTTTTTATGAATGACTGCTTTTCATTCACGTCTGACGGCCAGACACGGGGCGGAAACGAAAAATGTACAGTAGAAACAGATACTGACATCTTGAAACTTATAACTCGAGTACATTCATACAACAACCAGATACAATGTTTTGCCGCAAAGTTGTTACATAGTTATTACAGCATCTTGCTACATTGCTATTACAATATCTTGCAACATATTTTCCATTTTCAGTTTAGAAAAGCTGCCTTGTGTAGGAAAACAGCAGGATATGCAGTTTCCATTTTCACATGTTTTTCTGTTTTTTCTTCTGACATTGATTAACTGCTTGGAGTTGGGTACGTTGTTGTGATATTCTCAGGACAGAGCTGGCTGTAGGGAGTCTGGACACAAGTGATCACACAAACACACACGCATGTACTGTATGTATGCACACACAGACAGACACACATGCACGCTACACGCACGCAAGCTCACACACACGCACGCAGACACGCCCCCACACACACACACACACTATTCTGCCCAGGGTTGAACTGCAGTCAGATAAGAAAAGGCTAAAATTGTTACAGTCGATTAAATGCCAAACATGATCTGACTTGCAGGGTAATTATAGGTCCCATAATGACCTCATACTACCTTGTTATGGTGATACAGAGGAATGCTCCATTGTCTGCACAGACTCTATCGTATTAAAGAGATGGAACTATGGTATTACAGAGATATACACTGAGTATACCAAACATTAGGAAACACCTTCCTTTTAAAAAAAAAAACGTTTTACCCCTTTTTCTCCCCAATTTCGTGGTACCCAATTGTTTAGTAGCTACTATCTTGTCTCATCGCTACAACTCCCGTACGGGCTCGGGAGAGACCTAATATTGAGTTGAACACAGGAGAAACTTCTGAGCGTGAAAAACCCAGTAGTGTTGCAGTTCTTGGCACAAACAGATGAACCTGGCGCCTACAGTGCACTCGGAAAGTATTCAGACCCCTTGACTTTTTCCACATTTTGTTACGTTACAGCCTTATTCTAAAATGGATTAAATCATTTTAAGTACATTTTTACACATAATAATTATAATACTCCATAATGACAGAGCGAAAACAGGTTTTTAGAATTTTTTGCTAATTTATAAAAAAAAATGCAAAACTGAAATACCTTATTTAAATAAGCATTCACACACCTGTCTATATAAGGTCCCACAGTTGACCGTGCATGTCAGATCAAAAACCAAGCCATGAGGTCGAACGAATTGTCCGTAGGGCTCCGAGACAGGATTGTGTCGAGGCACAAATCTGGGGAAGGGTACCAAAACATTTGTGCAGTATTGAAGGTCCCCAAGAACACAGTCGCCTCCATCATTCTTAAATGGAAGAAGTTTGGAACCACCTAGACTCTTCCTAGAGCTGGCCGCCCAGCCAAATTGAACAATCCGATGGTCACTCTGACAGAGCTCCAGAGTTCCTCTGTGAAGATGGGAGAACCTTCCAGAAGGACAACCATCTCTGCAGCACTCCACCAATCAGGCCTTTACGGTAGAGTGGCCAGACGGAAGCCACTCCTCAGTAAAAAGCATATGATAGTCCATTTGGAATTTGCCAAAGACACCTAAAGGACTCAGACTATGAGAAACAAGATTCTCTGGTCTAATGAAACCAAGATGGAACTCTTTGGCCTGAATGTCAAGCTTCATGTCTGGCACTATCCCTACAGTGAGGCATGGTGTGGCAACATCATGCTGTGGGGGTGTTTTTCAGTGGCAGCACACAGCTAAGACAATGCAACAGTGGCTTTGGGACAAGTCTCTGAATGTCCTTGAGTGGCCCAGCCAGAGCCCGGACTTGAACCCGATTGTCACGCCCTGGTCTTAGTATTTTGTGTTTTCTTTATTATTTTGGTCAGGCCAGGGTGTGACATGGGTTTATTATGTGGTGTGTTTTGTCTTGGGGATTTTGTAGGTATTGGGATTGTGGTATAGTGGGGTTGTCTAGAATAGTCTATGGCTGTCTGGAGTGGTTCTCAATCAGAGGCAGGTGTTTATCGTTGTCTCTGATTGGGAACCATATTTAGGCAGCCATATGTTTCGTGGGTGATTGTTCCTGTCTCAGTGTTTGTTTGCACCAGATAAGGCTGTTTAGGTTTTCACGGTACGTTTATTGTTTGTGTTTATCTTTTTTATTAAACATGAATCGAAATAACCACGCTGTATTTTGGTCCGCCTCTCTTTCGACGGAAGAAAACTGTAACACCGATAGAACATCTCTGGAGAGACCTGAAAATAGCTGTGCAGCAACACTCCCCATCCAACAAGACAGAGCTGGAGAAGGTCTGCAGAGAAGAATGGGAGAAACTCTCCAAATATAGTAGGTTTGCCAAGCTTGCAGTGTCATACCCAAGAAGACTCAAGGCTGTAATCGCTGCCAAAGGTGCTTCAACAAAGTACTGAGTAAAGGGTCTGAAAATGTGATATTTCAGTTTTTTATTTAAAATAAATGAGCAAAAATTTCTAAAACGTATTTTTGCTTTGTCATTATGGGGTTATTGTGTGTAGATCGATGAGGGAAAAAAATATTGAATCCATTTTTAGAACAAGTCTGTAACGTAATAAAATGTGGAAAAAGTCAAAGGGTCTGAATACTTTCCGAGTGCACTGCACTACCAGACCCCGTTCAAAGGCACTTCAATATTTTCTTGCCCCTTCACCCCTCTGAATGGCACATAAACAATCCATGTCTCAATTGTCTCAAGGCTTAAACATCCTTCTTTTACCCTTCTCTTCCCCTTCATCTACACTGATTGAAGTGGATTTAACAAGTGACATCAGTAAGGGATCCTAGCTTTCACCTGGTCAGTCTATATCATGGAAAGAGCAGGTGTCCTTAATGTTTTTTACAGTCAGTGTAACTCTATGGTGTAACACATCCTATCTTTCACATCGGTTCTATTCCCCTGGGACTTGTATTTGCTGTTTATATATGGGCATGTCTATTTTAATGTATTTTATGGTTGTGGGTGTTTCATACTTTAAACTTTATGAAGGAATTGCAAACAGGACAGGTATCTAAAAATGAATTTGATTGATGAAAGTGTTATCCAGTGGAGGCTGCTGAGGGGAGGACGGCTCATAATAATGGCTGGAACTGCGCGAATGGTATCAATCACATAGAAACCATTTGTATTTCATACCATTCCACTGATTCCACTCCAGTCATTACTACGAGCCCGTCCTCCCCAATTAAGGTGCCACCAGCCTCCTGTGGTGTTATCCACTTGCTTGGGAAACCAAGGCCTTATTGACCAATCACCACACTTTACACTGTCATTATTGACAAATCACATTTTACCCTGTCGTTATTGACCAATCACCACAATTTACACTGTCGTTGTTGACCAATCACCACGCTAGGAGCATTGCAGTTCCCTTTGTGTTGGCTTTCTCCATGCTCACCCCTTCCATAATACATTGTCTCTCTGTTCCATCTCTGCTGTGTGGATTGCAGTAGGACTGGATCAGAGGCCTGGTGTTAGTGGTGTCTCTCTGTTCATATGACTGGATCAGAGGCCTGGTGTTAGTGGTGTCTCTGTCCATAGGACTGGATCAGAGGCCTGGTGTTAGTGGTGTCTCTCTGTTCGTAGGACTGGATCAGAGGCCTGGTGTTAGTGGTGTCTCTGTCCAGAGGCCTGGTGTTAGTGGTGTCTCTGTCCATAGGGCTGGATCAGAGGCCTGGTGTTAGTGGTGTCTCTGTCCATAGGACTGGATCAGAGGCCTGGTGTTAGTGGTGTCTCTGCACATCTATTATTAACACCAGGAACGTTATTCAGTAGTGCACACCCTAGCAAAATGTATTGCAACGGAAAACAAAATTAGTTGGACAAGTCCAGATAGTCACTCCCTGTTTCAGTCAGGTTTCTTCCTTTTCGTGCCTAATGAACACGACCCAGGTCTTCAAAGGGTCTTTCCACCACCCTGTGCGGTCTATCTTTGGACTATTTGTACCCAACCCACTGGCCTACTGACCCCTTCTCACCCTATGTTGGTACCCTTGGTACAGGTATGCACCAACACCAGCCCAGAGTGCACATTCACAAGACCCCCAAATTCACACAGTCCTGTGATCGAATACAGCTCCCTTTGTCCTCATTGGCTGTGTTCCCAGATCCCCCTCCAGGTCTCCTAGCCTCCTCCCTCTGAAGCCTGCAGACATCTGTACAGTCTGCGTCTGAAATGGCACCCTATTCCTTACGTAGTGCACTACTTTTGATCAGAGCCCTGTCAAAAGTAGTGCACTACATAGGGAATAGGGTACCATTTGGTACACGCACACAGTTTGGTAACAGTTCTCGTGGCTCTTTGATAGTATTTACCATGCAGTATCATGACTGTATGCTTCAAAGACTCTTCATCTCCCCCCTCCCGTCTCCCACATTTCAAGCAGTATGTCTGTCCAGCTAGGAGCAGCAGATTCCTCTCTAATTCCCCTTTGAACTAATTCTAGTTCATTACCCTTCCCATTGTTCCTAAGCAGAGGGATCTAGTCCATGAAGCTCACCGCTCTCTCACCCACCATTATCATAGCCCACCTCTCTCACCCACCATTATCATAGCCCACCTCTCTCACCCACCATTATCATAGCTCACCTCTCTCACCCACTATTATCATAGCCCACCTCTCTCACCCACCATTATCATAGCCCACCTCTCTCACCCACCATTATCATAGCCCACCTCTCTCACCCACCATTATCATAGCTCACCGCTCTTTCACCCACCATTATCATAGCTCGCCTCTCTCACCCACCATTATCATAGCTCACCTCTCTCACCCACCATTATCATAGCCCACCTCTCTCACCCACCATTATCATAGCTCACCTCTCTCACCCACCATTATCATAGCTCACCTCTCTCACCCACCATTATCATAGCTCACCTCTCTCACCCACCATTATCATAGCTTACCTCTCTCACCCACCATTATCATAGCTTACCTCTCTCGCCCACCATTATCATAGCTCACCTCTCTCACCCACCATTATCATAGCCCACCTCTCTCACCCACCATTATCATAGCTCACCGCTCTCTCGCTCACCGCTCTCTCACCCACCATTATCATAGCTCACCTCTCTCACCCACCATTATCATAGCCCACCTCTCTCACCCACCATTATCATAGCTCACCTCTCTCACCCACCATTATCATAGCCCACCTCTATCACCCACCATTATCATAGTGCAACGCCTCTCTTTCTCTCTCTCTGAACTACTAGGCTATGTGGTGGGATTATGCTGCCACTTCATGTAGGGTGAAGTACAGTATATTAATGTTATTGGTTATGTATGCCCTATAATGCCTGGTTAAAACGTGAGGAAATTGACTACTGTACTGCAGTGGTTCCCAAACTGTGCCCCCTCCCAAACAAAAATAAATAAATATATTTATTATTATTATATATATATATTTATTATTATTATTATTATTATTTTTTAGAGGAACTCAGTCCGGCTTTAAACCTACTCTTGAAAGTTGTAATAGTAGAATGCAAAAGGTGTCATTTCTATATTAGGTATTGCATCATCAGTTCCTCTTGTCATGTCAGTCATTGCAGACCTTAGAGAGATATTTAAATGTCCAGATCAACTAGCCCATGTCAGATAATGTTTTTTTATTTAGGTTTATTAGCCCAAAGATATTGTTGTATTTTTTTTGCCACTTAAATATCACATGAATACACATTAAGCATGGCAAAATGTATAGAATTGCAAAAAAAGATGTTTGCTTTAAAACTGCAATGCTTTCTTCACACCCCATGACAAAATGTGTAGAATTGCAGGAAATGAGCTTTAAACCTGCAACATTCTCTCCACCAACAAGAAGGGTGTGAACAGTTGATGTCATGATCAGTGCTTGTGCCCATGGAAATAGACATGGCGTGAGATGTTACCCAATGCTGGCAGGGGGGCCCTGCTGTACTGCACAGTATCACTAGTGCTCTACTCTACTGTATCACTAATGCTCTACTCTACTGTATCACTAATGCTCTACTCTACTGTATCACTAATGCTCTACTCTACTGTATCACTAATGCTCTACTCTACTATATCACTATTGCTCTACTCTACTGTATCACTAGTGATCTACTCTACTTGTATCACTAGTTCTCTGATCTACTCTACTGTATCACTACTGCTCTACTCTACTGTATCACTAATGCTCTACTCTACTGTATCACCAATGCTCTACTCTACTGTATCACTAATGCTCTACTCTACTATATCACTATTGCTCTACTCTATTGTATCACTAGTGCTCTACCCTATTGTATCACTAGTGCTTTACTCTACTGTATCACTAGTGCTCTACTCTACTGTATCACTAGTGATCTACTCTACTGTATCACTACTGCTCTACTCTACTGTATCACTAGTACTCTACTCTACTGTATCACTATTGCTCTAATCTACTCTACTGTATCACTAGGGCGTTTCTCTACTGTATCACTAGTACTCTACTCTACTTGTATCACTAGTTCTCTGATCTACTCTACTGTATCACTAGTGCTCTACTCTACTGTATCACTAGTGCTCTACTCTACTGTATCACTAGTGCTCTACTGTATCACTAGTGATCTGCTCTACTCCACTCTACTTGAAAATGCACAAATTAGCCCACTTGTTTACCCTCTTATAGCAAAACACATGGAATACACATATCTGAATATCTTATTAAGTTGTCTTTATAATCCCAACCACCCAACCATTGTAAAATGTATTATGGGGTCTCTATCATCTTCCTGGCCCCTTCATGTTGCATCATGTGCTAGGCCTATATTTTTCCTCCAACTAACAAGCAAAGCAGCCAATCTGAAAGGGCCATTCCATCCCTATACCTAAGCATTTTAACCATCAACCTAATTATATTCACCACAGAGCCTGCTAGTTGTTCAGAGAGAAGGGTTTCTCTGGTTTGATCTTTGCTACACGTTTCTTTCTCATACCTAAAATCATCTCCAAATGGCCTCTTACATGAGACTGCTCAGTGCTTCAAGAGAGATTCCTGTTGCTGCTGATGCTGATGCTGGTCATCTCTCTCCCTTTCTCTCCAGCTCTCTCTCTCTCACTCTCTCTTGTTCTCTCTCTTTCTCTTGTTCTTTCTCTTTCTCTCACTCTCACTCTCGTTCTCTCTCTCTCTCTCTCTCTTGTTCTCTCTCTTTCGCTGGTTCTCTCTCTCTCTCTCACCCACACCTTCTCTTGTTCTCTCTCTCTTGTTCTCTTTCTCTTGCTTTCTCTTGTTCTCTTTCTCTTGTTCTCTCTCTCTCTCTCCTGCTCTCACACACAAGACAAATTATCTCTCTCTATTTGCTCTAGTGAGGGAGGATGGCTGCCAAACAGATCATGTCCAGGCTTGCTCCCCTCCCCTTTTAAATGCACCGCATCAGGTAAGATAGGATGACTGAGAAAGAAAGAGTTTTAAATGAGTTAAACCAATCATAAGTCAAAGAGGAAGAGCCCTGGGTGGTTGGATGTTGTCCTGCATAATGACAGGGGGTCGTTTTTTTTTATTAGAGGATCTGAAACACAGTATGGAGTTCTTGGCTTTGTAGTGGGTTCCACGTCACCATCGTCGGAAGCATCATCCTCCATTCAGCCAGGCTCTGGAAAGTATCCCTGAGGACACGTATTCCACTGCTGCTGTATTTATGTGTGTGAGTGCTGCTTTTTGCATACAAATGTACTCTCTCACTGCAGGACTGTTTCTTCAAGTTATACTGTAGAAGTCATTGCATGATAAAGGACCCACCAGTGTGTGGATAGCTGCTTGGCCTTGCACTGCTTCTTTTGTGTCTTGAGGAAAGCAGGAAAACAGGGTGTAATGATTTAGCTAGTGTGGAAATACAAGAGGTTGTGACATAATTAAAGAGAATAGAGGATTGTGGGAAGGGAAACTACTAAATCGGTTCTATTAAACCCTAATTTTATCAGGTAAATTGACTGAAAGCAAATTCTCATTCACAGCAACGACTTGGGGAATAGTTACAGGGGAGAGGGTGGGGGGTGAACCAATGAATTAAAGTGATGTGTGTTCGAGAGCTTGATCATGTAATGAGCCATATGACTTGCAGTACAACGCTGCCAGATACAAGCACTTACTGTATGTGTAGACTGGGGAGATTAGAGTAGATCAGGGTTTCTTAAACTATGGGTCGGGACCCAAAATGGGCCCTGGGCTTGTGAGAGGTGGGTCGCACGTTTTGAGAATGCATCTATTATAGTACAGTATTTCTTCACATTTGGGTTGTTGGAGGACGATTTGGGTCACGGGAGGACGGTCAATTTCTCATTTGGGTCTCGAGCTGAAAAAGTTTAAAACCCCAGGATTAGATGGTACTTTATTGTTGGTTTTCACAGAAGTTTGTATTACGTTCAGAAATTGCACTGCACTTATAAATCTATCAGGGACACATCACATCCACTAATTAACCTATCAGGGACACATCACATCCACTAATTAACCTATCAGGGACACATCACATCCACTAATTAACCTATCAGGGACACATCACATCCACTAATTAACCTATCAGGGACACATCACATCCACTTATTAACCTATCAGGGACACATCACATCCACTAATTAACCTATCAGGGACACATCACATCCACTAATTAACCTATCAGGGACACATCACATCCACTAATTAACCTATCAGGGACACATCACATCCACTAATTAACCTATCAGGGACACATCACATCCACTAATTAACCTATCAGGGACACATCACATCCACTTATTAACCTATCAGGGACACATCACATCCACTTATTAACCTATCAGGGACACATCACATCCACTAATTAACCTATCAGGGACACATCATGTCCACTTATTAACCTATCAGGGATAATGTCCTGTGTCCTGTGTTGTCCAACTTCATCCTCTATCCATTGTATTCATCCAGCCTCTTATATCCTATATTCATTGTGACATAGTGATTGCATCAACTCATACACAGTATCACTTCATCTTGTCATTGTAATGTAAACAACAACAGTGAAGAAAGGCAAGCAGCCTGTGTGTGGATGGAGTTACTGATCACATGTGGGTTTACTGTCATGTTTAAGGTAGCTTTGTATATTCAGATATGTTTTCAATTGTGGGTATATTTTGGTATAACAAAGGCCCTGATGTTTGACTGACTGACTGGCTGAATGACTGACTGGCTGAGTGACTGAATGACTGACTGACTGACAGACTGAATGACTGGCTGGCTGAATGACTGACTGGCTGAGTGACTGACTGGCTGAGTGACTGACTGGCTGAGTGACTGAATGGCTGGCTGAATGACTGAGTAGCTGACTGAATGACTGAGTATCTGACTGAATGACTGACTGACTGAGTGACTGAGTATCTGACTGAATGACTGACTGACTGACAGACTGAATGACTGACTGGCTGAATGACTGACTGACTGAATGACTGAGTATCTGACTGAATGACTGACTGACTTACTGACTGGCTGGCTGACTGACTGACTGAATGACTGACTGACTGGCTGAATGACTGACTGGCTGAGTGACTGAATGACTGACTGACTGACAGACTGAATGACTGGCTGGCTGAATGACTGACTGGCTGAATGACTGAATGACTGACTGACTGACAGACAGACTGAATGACTGGCTGGCTGAATGACTGAGTATCTGACTGAATGACTGACTGACTTACTGACTGGCTGGCTGACTGACTGACTGACTGGCTGACTTGCTGACTGATATTGTAGCTGGAGTGACAGACAGAACTGTCCATTAGAGAGTAAGGGAAAGGAAGACGTATGATTGTGCCGATTTAGAATGAATCAATTCCTAAATGATGAAATTGGGTTACTGATTAGGTTATAGCAGCAACGTCAATGACCCACTTCTCTCTACATTATGTTCATTTAACAAAACAAAAAAAGTTGTTTCAGCAAAAGGCTAAATGAGATGTTTCTTGGGTACAATAGCTATTGATTAGTGTTGATCATCATGAATCAAATCTATAAGATCCCTTCTCTATGCAAAGGAGTGCAACTGCTGCCATACGTATACAGTTAGTGCTAGAACCCATGTGACAACCTGTCAGTTGAACCAATCAGCTGAAGACCATTATTACCTGGGCCAGTGATTATTTTGAGGCTGGCTGTTGGGATTATCACTAACCATCAAATGAAAAGTTAAAGAAAACTAATGCCAAATTAAGGTAAACAAGAAATATCCAACAAGATAGGAAAGACAGTCTGAAAAAGGATATTTTTCTATCCACGAGGAGATATTCTCTATTGTTTAAAACATACCCAGAACCAAACCAAATGTTTCCTACTTTAGTAATACCACAACTGCCCCCCCAGACATAGGCTTTTACCTTCTGACATAACAGAGGATCATGCACTATGCTTGAAGAACACTGTGAGTTGAGCCGTTTACATTATTGTAATGATGTATGATCTTCAAGAGCAGTGTGCAGCAGGGTCATATTCGTTCGGAAAACAAAAACAATAGTTTCTTAATGGACAAGTTCAGCTAGTCCCTCCCCTGCTGAGGGAATACAACCCAGGTTTCTGAGTCAGATTCACTGTACATTCTCCATATGCACAGCACCATGTCTGATTTGCTCTTATATAAAACATGAAGCTGCAGGCATGGAGCCAAAATAACCCACTGCAGCCTTAGCTACCTATCTGTGTTCAGCTCTCTTCTGCAGCTGGTGTTGGATTTCTCTTGGTTGTCTCCCGTTTCCCCTTGGCATTTGTTAGGACAACACCGAGATGTTTCCTCACATCCCCTTTGTGTAAAAGCTACTCTCCTATTAGTTCCGTTGTTGTATTGGGGCAGAAACAAGTATGACAATCACTTTTTAGGAAGAAACGGAGCTGAGCACTGTGCCTTGGGGGATCCCAAACAAATGAAATACTGTTGCAACAGACGGATAAGGGAGAGAGATGTAGAAAGAGAGGAGGGTGAAGGAGGAGGAACGCACAAACAAACAAAGAAACCCTGGTGACTCAGGTAAAGTAAATGAAAGCTTCAACAACAGGCCATTGACGTTCATTCGCTCCTCAGAGAGAAATTCTCCCAGTGTGTGGAATCTCTTAGGACTAACAATGTATGACTCACCTTACAGTGAAAATTAAAGCCTGTACTCTGTGAGCATGTCTTCAGGTCATATAATGAAAGCCTGAACTCTGTGAGCATGTCTTCAGGTCATATAATGAAAGCCTGAACTCTGTGAGCATGTCTTCAGGTCATATAATGAAAGCCTGAACTCTGTGAGCATGTCTTCAGGTCATATAATGAAAGCCTGAACTCTGTGAGCATGTCTTCAGGTCATATAATGAAAGCCTGAACTCTGTGAGCATGTCTTCAGGTCATATAATGAAAACCTGAACTCTGTGAGCATGTCTTCAGGTCATATAATGAAAACCTGAACTCTGTGAGCATGTCTTCAGGTCATATAATGAAAGCCTGAACTCTGTGAGCATGTCTTCAGGTCATATAATGAAAGCCTGAACTCTGTGAGCATGTCTTCAGGTCATATAATGAAAGCGTTAGAGGACCGTGCACTGTGTTTCAGCCTGACTCACACTCTGACTGATCTTCCTCAGTTGGAGTCAGGGATCAAACTGTACTCAATTAGCGTCCCTGTATTTATAGGCCTTCAGGCTGCTAGGCTTATCGTTTTCTGCTCGCTGTTCACAGTTGTATATATTTCTATTTTCAGTCATAGCTCACTGCTGAGCCGCCGAGTTAGACAGGTTAGTACATGTAGTACTCATAAGAATGTGTGTGTGTGTGTGTAGACTGTAGCAACCCTGTCACATGCCCATGCCTAGTGTGTGTGTGCGTGTGCGTGTAGGCACTCCTTTGATGACCTACTTGGACTCTATACAGTACGTACGTTCCATGGGAGAACGTTCTAAAAGCTAAGGCACATGTTTTCAACAGTCATTTCAGCAAAAGGCAACAACTATGCATAATAGTAAGATCTCACTGTCCTCTTTGCAAAGAGAGGAGGTTGCTGCCACTTGTAGTTCTAGAACCTGGACAGGATTCTAGAAGAGCTAGAAGGCTCGAAAAGTGGGGCCTGGGCAAACTATTGAGAACTTCACTCTTCTGTGATGAACCACGTGATGGATTGGAATATGGGATATAGTATGCTACCCACTCTCAGAATCTCACGTCACAATTAGATGTTCATCCATGTTTCTTTAACGTCAAATTTCTAAGTTGTTCCACTCATCAAATGTCAAAGTGTTTAAGATTAAGTTCAGGCATTAACTCTGAATGGTTAAGTTCAGGCATTAACTCTGAATGGTGAAGGTTAGGCATTAACTCTGAATGGTTAAGTTCAGGCATTAACTCTGAATGGTTAAGTTCAGGCATTAACTCTGAATGGTTAAGGTAAGGCATTAACTCTGAATGGTTAAGTTCAGGCATTAACTCTGAATGGTTAAGGTTAGGCATTAACTCTGAATGGTTAAGGTTAGGCATTAACTCTGAATGGTTAAGGTTAGGCATTAACTCTGAATGGTTAAGGTTAGGCATTAACTCTGAATGGTTAAGGTAAGGCATTAACTGAGAATAGTTAAGGTAAGTCATTAACTCTGAATGTTGAAGGTTAGACATTAACTCTGAATGGTTAAGGTAAGACATTAACTCTGAATGGAGGTAATTAAGGTAATGGTTAAGGTCTGGGATAGGCTTAAAACCAAAATATCAAAAACAACTTTCTATCGCTGGATTCAAACTTGCAACCTTTGGAAATAGAGGCAGATGCTTACACCCATCCCTGTCCACATGCCCTGGCAAAACCGAAATCTACTTCAAAGTAACATGCTCACTGTTGCCTCTAGTGGCCGGTTTCCACTTCATCTCCCAACGTCCTCAGACATGGATGGACGTCCAATACTGACTTGTATCACAGGTGACCTGGCTGATAGTATGAGAATCATATCGAACTCTGGATCTACTGTGGATTGGATCTACTCGAGATTGGATCTACTCAGGAGTGGATCTACTGTGGATTGGATCTACTCGAGATTGGATCTACTCAGGAGTGGATCGACTCTGGAGTGGATCGACTCTGGAGTGGATCGACTCTGGAGTGGATCTACTCTGGAGTGGATCTACTCTGGTGTGGATTTACTCTGGAGTGGATCTACTCTTTAGTGGATCTACTCTTTAGTGGATCTACTCTGGATTGGATCTACTCTGGATTGAATCTACTCTGGATTGAATCTACTCTGGATTGAATCTACTCTGGATTGAATCTACTCTGGATTGAATCTACTCTGGATTGAATCTACTCTGGATTGAATCTACTCTGGATTGAATCTACTCTGGATTGAATCTACTCTGGAGTGGATCTACTCTGGATTGGATCTACTCTGGATTGAATCTACTCTGGAGTGGATCTACTCTGGATTGGATCTACTCTGGAGTGGATCTACTCTGGATTGGATCTACTCTGGATTGGATCTACTCTGGATTGGATCTACTCTGGAGTGGATCTACTCTGGAGTGGATCTACTCTGGATTGGATCTACTCTGGAGTGGATCTACTCTGGATTGGATCGACTCTGGATTGGATCTACTCTGGAGTGGATCTACTCTGGATTGGATCTACTCTGGATTGGATCGACTCTGGATTGAATCTACTCAGGAGTGGATCGACTCTGGATTGGATCTACTCTGGAGTGGATCGACTCTGGATTGTTTTCACTTTAAGAATGTGTCCTAATACTACTACTGTTAGCTAACTGTTACGGACATGTTTTTGTGGTGGTATCTGGGATTCGCACCCCGGCTCCCGTGTTCAGTGTCCCAGCCTTAACGCTGGTCGATGGGGCGAGACGCTGCTCTTAAAATAGGCCAGCTGCCAGAGAGATGTGCCCAGCGATCGCTCTTCCCGCATGCATGGTGAGAGTGGAGCTAACTGGGGCGTGATGGTGCCCACTGCACAGAGCTCAACCCCCTCCTCTCCCCTGCACTTGTCTCCTATCCCTCCCGCAACACAGTGAAGAAATCAACGGAGATTCAAATAGATTAGATCAGAAAATCTTTCAAGTTCCCGATGAGGCCATTCATTTCACTGCATACATAATACACATACACACCACTACACATACAGCAGGCCTGTTTTAAAGGCTGGATGGGCCAGTAGAGAAAAACCACTGTGGATAATGACCTTAATAATAGATTTATTTGGAGTGGATTACTTTGGATATCTACAGTTTAGCTCAAGGGGTTGCTTTGTACTCTGTATGATGGCTTCATGACCCTTTGCATAACTTTTGACCTGTGAAATGTGACTCTTGTCCCAGACCCCATTGTAGCTGCAAAGATAAGGCACTGACGTTGCAACAGAGCAACCTTGTCTCTGAGCATTTCATATTATTCTGTACGAGCCTCTCCATTTAGAATGATATGTTTCGTTTGGTACGGTTACACACTGTAAGACAGATGGCTACTTAATGCAAAAACAAAAGGGAGGTGGATGGGTGGGCATATAACACAAATGTCTAGCAACCCAAAGGTTGCGAATTCGAATCTAATCACAGACAACTTTAGCATTTGAGTTAATTTGCAACTTTTCAACTACTTACTACTTTTTAGCTACTTTGCAAATGCTTAGCATGTTAGCTAACTCTTCCCCTAACCTTAACACTTTTAGCTAACCCTACCCTTAACCCTTTTAGCTAACCCTTCCCTTAACCCTAACCTTAACCCTTTAAATTTAACCATAACCCCTAGCCTAGCTAACATTAGCGAGCTAGCTAATGTTAGCCACCTAGCTAGAATTCGTAACATATCGTACATTTTGAAAAATGTAAATATTGTACGTTTCTTCAAATTCGTAACATGTTATATGATTAGCAAATGTTTTACATATCACACATTGTAATTCATAACATATCATAAGAAATGGACATCCACAAATTAATACATACCATACCAACATATCATACTAAAAGGAGTGTTTCGGATTTATGTGCAGAATAATACAAAATGCTCTGAGACCAGGTTGAAGAGGGAAGAACTTTATAGAAGAGTTTGTCACCACCACTCAAAAAGCCTTTTTCCTCCTCTTTGGCCCTCTCACTCCGGTTCACCTGGTGGGTAGGTAACATTTGGAGGTAAATTGTTTGTTTCTCTCGCACGTGTTAAAAGTTCCAATGAGAACAACAACTCCATCATAGAGGGGGGGGGGAAGAAGGTATTTGCAAATGTGATCCACTCGCAGTTCTATGCAACAATTTTGTTGTAAATATGTTGACTGGAAAATGTCAAAAAAGTTGTTATTTTTTCTTTTTCTTTTGGATGACTGAACCCGTTCTCCTCTTCTTCCTACAGAAGTTAAACACCACCAATGGAGAGTGCACTGTAACGATGGGAGAACATCACAACCAAACTCGTGATGCATTAGGACCCATCTGGGAATGGCGGTTGATTGCAGACCTCTTTTAGAACTGTTGTGTCACACTGAAAGCAGCGTTCAGGCGGAGTTTGTGTATCGAATAACTAATAAACGGAGTCGTATTTCAGTCATATAGTAATTCATGTAAATGTCCACAAACTGTATAAAGCCACGTTTTCTATGTTATTTTCTAATTTTCTGTCGATAAGACTATCCAGGTGTGAGTCACTATAGTGACCTTTGGCGTGCGTCAGACTTTCCTATTAATTCCAATGAAACCTGGGCTCAAGCAGTGCTGCTCGGTGAGAGTCTGTCGCTGCTCAACTTAAAATTGCGACTCACACCCAAGAACACTTCATAAAGTGTCTCGCAACTGGATCATGCAGGCAAAAGTTACTCATCCACTGTAACAGCTAAAAACCTACTGTTTTCTCCACGCCCCATTGTAACAGCTACTGTTTTCTCCACGCCCCATTGTAACAGCTAAAAACCTACTGTTTTATCCACGCCCCATTGTAACAGCTAAAAACCTACTGTTTTCTCCACTCCCCACTGTAACAGCTAAAACCTACTGTTTTCTCCACGCCCCATTGTAACAGCTACTGTTTTCTCCACGCCCCATTGTAACAGCTAAAAACCTACTGTTTTCTCCACGCCCCATTGTAACAGCTAAAACCTACTGTTTTCTCCATGCCCCATTGTAACAGCTACTGTTTTCTCCACGCCCCATTGTGACAGCTAAAAACCTACTGTTTTCTCCACGCCCCATTGTAACAGCTAAAAACCTACTGTTTTATCCACGCCCCACTGTAACAGCTAAAAACCTACTGTTTTCTCCACGCCCCATTGTAACAGCTACTGTTTTCTCCACGCCCCGTTGTAACAGCTACTGTTTTCTCCACGCCCCATTGTAACAGCTACTGTTTTCTCCACGCCCCATTGTAACAGCTACTGTTTTCTCCACGCCCCAGTGTAGCTCCCCAGTTAGTTGCTATTGAGACTAACATGTCTGAGCTGTCTCAGTAGCTCTATCACAGACACCTCCCAGTAACCTCCCTGTGACCTCCCTGTGACCTTGAGTCTCATCTCCAGATCATTACTCCCTCTGGCCTCTCTCACTACCCTCACAGGACTTCTGATTGGTCAAGGAAATGAGCTCAGAAATCGCATTGGCCGTGGACAACGGTGTGAGGTGCCCCAGCTGCTTTGTCCTCAGTCAGAATAATGTGATCGCCTCTTTAAGACACCTGGAAGTCATTTAGGAGCTATATCGGTAACCAAAAGTGCCAGCATAGATACAGAATCAGACTAAGCCTCAATGCATCCCCTTAGCCTTGATTGAGGGATAGATCACACTGTTGATTATAGCTGAAGAAATCCAGTCCAAAAGACAAGTCCTTGCTGGTATGTTTCCTGATCCAGCATGTTGCTGACTAGCATGTTCTGCTCTGCGCAAGGACCATTCATTCAGGTACTGTATCACTGAGTTATAGACTGCAGTTTATAGGCTGAGCATGCAGTACGTGCTTGATTAGCTTAGGTCTGTGAGATAACAGAGATAAAACTAACTGAATATTTCCGTACTGTCCGCTGAGCTCAGCATTGTTAGATCTCTATGTCATTGATTACCCAATGCTCTTGTTTACATCTGGGCTACACACACGCACACACACATGCACGAGAACGCATGCACACACGCAAGCACTTGAACACACACACACACACACACACTCACACAAAACACAACACGTTATAAATGACAATATTTTACAATCTGTATGGGGATTAGATTAGTATATAAAAGGCTGACATTCGAGAAGAATATGATTCTTTTAAGATGTAATCAAAGTATGATATGGAATCAGCTGAATGGCAATAACCTCTGGGGGAGGTCAGTCCAAGGCCAGAAAGAGTCACATAAGGATATTGGGTCTTAATTTGATCACTCTGTTGCAAGACATTTTAAACTTGTCGTGTATTTGAGGTTTAAAAAAGCTTCTGAATTTTGAGATTTCCACTTTGAAATTTCAGACTTGATTTTCCCTCACATAAAATGTATCAACCCCTACAGAAATGTCCATTACTCATAATCCACAAAACAATTCAAATGTTCTGTTGCTGCAGGATTATTTTCCTGCTGTAGTAAACTGGCTCAAATTAAGATCCTACATCTGTAGTTCGCAAACAGAACAGCACCGTTTCTTTCTAATAGTGAACAGGTGAACAGAGGACTGGCTGGCAGAGTGTTCCTCTCTATCAAGGAACAACATGGTGTAACAGACAGATGAACAGAGGACTGGCTGGCAGAGTGCCACAGGGGCAGAAGTGGATGAAAAACATCCAGTAGAACAACAACAGAACTTGTCTTATGACATTGACTCTCTCTGTAACACTGCTGTAGTGGCTACAATACAGAGGATCATTGTTCCTCAGATGCCTCCCCATGCAGCCCTCCCTTACTCCACTCACTCACTCACTCACTCACTCACTCACTCACTCACTCACTCTGTCCCCCCCTCCCTCCCTCCCTCCGTCTCTCCCCCTCTCTCTCTCTCTCTCTCTTTCTCTCTATATCTCTTTCTCTCTCTCTCTCTCCTCCCCTCTCTCTCTCCCTGTCTCTACCCCCTCTTTCCCCCCCTCTCTCTCCCTCTGCCCCTCTCTCTCTCTGCCACTAGTCTAATTAGCTAACAATATCACAACAAAGTAACATTCCCACACCACAAACATAACACGAGGACATGAAGTGATATTGCGCAACATGGCTTCAGTCGGGCGATTTGAACATTTACCGTTGTTTTCTATGGGGATTTTTCAATTCATGCATTTGATTTCAATCCACTTCGTGAATTGGGAACATAATTGACCCAAACCCTGTTGTGTAAAATGACGCCAAAAGTGCAAGATGACAAAACATGAGGTAACCAGGCTAACAACACTATAGCTATGACATAATACAGAACATGTAGTTTGCCTGCGCTATGTTTCTCACAGGATTACACAACATTAACAGCAGCAGCACTGGAGTGTGTGTCAGTCCAGTCTCAGATGGAGTGGGAGGAAGGTTTTATATAACAGAGTCGTCACTAGGCTTCATGTATGAGGATCCATGCTGCTAAAGCTTCTCTGTTTCTGCCTCCCTCAGGACAAGCTCCAATCATACTGTCCTACTTATATAAAACATCAGATGTATTTTGGACCTTCCTACAATGCCTGTCGGTGAATATGAGCACTGAGACCCAAAATAGCACGTTATTTTCACCAGTGAAGAGATAAGTTGAAAGACAAGAGAAACCCCAAACGCTGTTCTGTCTCGTAATCACCTATTTTATTAAAGCTTCAAATGAGCTCAGACCAGAGTCAGACATCTGAACATCTTACACGTCTTCGGTGATAATAAACATTAACGGGGCAATCTGGGGTATAAAGCGGCGCCGGGAAGAAATGGCAGCAGTTTTACGGGCGCCCAACCAATTGTGCTCCAAGCCATAAGACTCCTGAACAGGTAACCAAATGGCTACCCGGACTATTTGCATTGTGAGCCCCCCCCCCCCCACAAACCCTCTGTTTATCATATATGCATAGTCACTTTAACCATATCTACATGTACATACTACCTCAATCAGCCTGACTAACCGGTGTCTGTATGTAGCCTCGCTACTTTTATAGCCTCGCTACTATATATAGCCTGTCGTTTTACTGTTGTTTTTATTTCCTTACTTACCTATTGTTCACCTAACACCTTTTTTGCACTATTGGTTAGAGCCTGTAAGTAAACACAAGGTTGTATTCAGCATTTTACTGTAAGGTCTACTACACCTGTTGTATTCAGCATTTCACTGTAAGGTCTACTACACATGTTGTATTCAGCATTTCACTGTAAGGTCTACTACACCTGTTGTATTCAGCATTTCACTGTAAGGTCTACTACACCTGTTGTATTCAGCATTTCACTGCAAGGTCTACTACACCTGTTGTATTCAGCATTTCACTGTAAGGTCTACTACACCTGTTGTATTCAGCATTTCACTGTAAGGTCTACTACACCTGTTGTATTCAGCATTTCACTGTAAGGTCTACTACACCTGTTGTATTCAGCATTTCACTGTAAGGTCTACTACACCTGTTGTATTCAGCATTTCACTGTAAGGTCTACTACACCTGTTGTATTCAGCATTTCACTGTAAGGTCTACTACACCTGTTGTATTCAGCATTTCACTGTAAGGTCTACTACACCTGTTGTATTCAGCATTTCACTGTAAGGTCTACTACACCTGTTGTATTCAGCATTTCACTGTAAGGTCTACTACACCTGTTGTATTCAGCATTTCACTGTAAGGTCTACTACACCTGTTGTATTCAGCATTTCACTGTAAGGTCTACTACACCTGTTGTATTCGGCGCACGTGACAAATAAACTTTGATTTGATTTGATTTGCAGGTGCTACATCCATTCTTGGAATCATAAATGAATGATATTTACTCATTGATTCTTGAAGAATATAACTTAGAAATGCCTCATGAGCTCAGCTCAATAGTCGTACCCCATCAGAACCCATAATATAAGCTTGTTTTACTCCAATGTTTGTAAGCAAAGTAAATGTAAACAAACACTATATACGTAGCCTCAACATGGTTAAAACTATAATTTTGATATCATGGATAGTCAGTCTCTGCATCCATAACTCTGTCTACTACTCAACACACTTCTTCTACTCAACACACTTCTCAAGTCTTCCCGGGACAAAATAATAATTGATATGTTCACTGTAATCTGTCATACAGTGGGGCAAAAAAGTATTTAGTCAGCCACCAATTGTGCAAGTTCTCCCATTTAAAAAGATGAGAGAGGCCTGTCATTTTCATCATAGGTACACTTCAACTATGACAGACAAAATGAGCAAAACATTTTTTTTTATTAATTTATTTGCAAATAATGGTGGAAAATAAGTATTTGGTCACCTACAAACAAGCAAGATTTCTGGCTCTCACAGACTTGTAACTTCTTCTTTAAGAGGCTCCTCTGTCCTCCACTCGTTACCTGTATTAATGGCACCTGTTTGAACTTGTTATCAGTATAAAAGACGCCTGTCCACAACCTCAAGCAGTCACACTCCAAACGCCACTATGGCCAAGACCAAAGAGCTGTCAAAGGACACCAGAAACAAAATTGTAGACCTGCACCAGGCTGGGAAGACTGAATCTGCAATAGGTAAGCAGCTTGGTTTGAAGAAATCAACTGTCGGAGCAAGTATTAGGAAATGGAAGACATACAAGACCACTGATAATCTCCCTCGATCTGGGGCTCCACGCAAGATCTCACCACGTGGGGTCAAAATGATCACAAGAACAGTGAGCAAAAATCCCAGAACCACACGGGGGGACCTAGTGAATGACCTGCAGAGAGCTGGGACCAAAGTAACAAAGCCTACCATCAGTAACACACTACGCCGCCAGGGACTCAAATCCTGCAGTGCCAGACGTGTCCCCCTGCTTAAGCCAGTACATGTCCAGGCCCGTCTGAAGTTTATTAGAGAGCATTTGGATGATCCAGAAGAAGATTGGGAGAATGTCATATGGTCAGATGAAACCAAAATATAACTTTTTGGTAAAAACTCAACTCGTTGTGTTTGGAGGACAAAGAATGCCGAGTTACATCCAAAGAACACCATACCTACTGTGAAGCATGGGGGTGGAAACATCATGCTTTGGGGCTGTTTTTCTGCAAAGGGACCAGGACGACTGATCCGTGTAAAGGAAAGAATGAATGGGGCCATGTATCGTGAGATTTTGAGTGAAAACCTCCTTCCATCAGCAAGGGCATTGAAGATGAAACGTGGCTGGGTCTTTCAGCATGACAATGACACCAAACACACCGCCTGGGCAACGAAGGAGTGGCTTCGTAAGAAGCATTTCAAGGTCCTGGACTGGCCTAGCCAGTCTCCAGATCTCAACCCCATAGAACATCTTTGGAGGGAGTTGAAAGTCTGTGTTGCCCAGCAACAGCCCCAAAACATCACTGCTCTAGAGGAGATCTGCATGGAGGAATGGGCCAAAATACCAGCAACAGTGTGTGAAAACCTTGTGAAGACTTACAGAAAACGTTTGACCTCTGTCATTGCCAACAAAGGGTATATAACAAAGTATTGAGATACACTTTTGTTATTGACCAAATACTTATTTCCACCATAATTTGCAAATTCATTAAAAATCCTACAATGTGATGTAATTTTCTCATTTTGTCTGTCATAGTTGAAGTGTAGCTATGATGAAAATTACAGGCCTCTCTCATCTTTTTAAGTGGGAGAACTTGCACAATTGGTGGCTGACTAAATACTTTTTTGCCCCACTGTAGGTCATTACAGCATTGTAAACCTCCATGTGTCCTAATGATTTTACCCTAACATCGTACCATTCCCTCTACATTTTGTACCAGATATTGTGCCTGAAATGGTATTGAGACTTTACATATTGGTTTAGAGAATTCGGCATAGAACCCACATACACTAAGTGTACAAAACATTAGGAAAACCTGGTCTTTCCATGACATAGACTGATCAGGTGAATCCAGGTGAAAGCTATGCTCCTTTTGATGTCACCTGTTAAATCTCTATCAGTGTAGATGAAGTGGAGGAGACAGGTTAAAGACAATTGAGATGTGTATGACAGAGGATTTAAGTGCCTTTGAACGGGGTACAATAGTAGGTGCAAGGCTCTCCGGTTTGAATGTGTCAAGAATTGCAACGCTGCTGGGTTTTTCACGCTCAACTGTTTCCCGTGTGTATCAAGAATGGTCCACCACCCAAAGGACATCCAGCCAACTTGGCACAACTGTGGGAAGTGTTGGATTTAACTTGGGCCAGCATCACTGTGGAATGCTTTTGACACATTGTAGACTCCATGCCCTGATGAATTGAGGCTCCTTCTGAGGGCAAAAGGGGGTGCAACTCAATATTAGGAAGGTGTTCCTAATGTTGTACACTCAGTGTAGCTAGAAAAGAGTGATGAATATGCCTTTGAAGCTGTGCTGCAGTGGGTTCACAGGGCCAGGTACAGGTACTTCAGAGCAAGACTCAAAGGGCCTTTAATCTGAGAGGAGACAGCAAAGAACAGAGAGTGTGCTTCCCAAATGCCACCCCTTTTCCTCTGTGATGCACTACTTTTAACCAGGGCCCATAGAGCTCTGGTCAAAAGTAGTGCACTATATATGGAATAGGGCAACATTTTGTGACTCACAGAGAGGATTCATGGTGGCACTAACTCTTTTATCCTCTCTCTGCAGCTGCCAAATGTAACACCCACACCGTGGTCCCATGTCTGACTACTAGACAGACATGAAAGTGACACTCCCCTCTGTTGGCCGATGTTGGTAACTGCAGCCCTTATCAGATCTAATGGTCAATTCAGCACATTTGATTTCAACAATAATAATAATAATAATAATAATAATAATAATAATACAAGTACCTCCTTTTTTGATTTCATAAATATTGGTATTTGTCCATTTCTGTTGCATATACCTTTTCCATCAAGTTAGATACAATTGAATGGTTTTGGGTAGAGTAAAAATAGCAAGGATATTCCCTCACAGATGAATGCTTTTAGCACGGCACAAGGTGTTAGTTATGTGCAAAGACATTGCAAAGACTTTGCTATGGCAGGTTTGCATGAATCCGACCCTATGACACTTGAGAATGATTCCCTCTGCTGGAGGGTACCCATACTGTACAAGTATACAAAGAGATTTATGAAAGAGATTTAAAGGGATTGAGTGAGAGAATGCACTTACAGGAAAACAATGAGATGAACACCTATAGGTTTATAATACAGGTAAATTTGACTGAAGTAAGATGTAGGGAATCCTTTCATGAAACTGCATTGTTGTTATTGTCACTCTGAATACACAACGACTACAGAAAACAAATACATAGCTACAAATGCATTTATGGTGCACGCAGGGAAATGAAACAACGCAGAGAATCCCAGACATGATCAACACTTACACATCACAGACAATCATCTATCCATGAGTTACAGGTCCCCTAAATAACAGTGACTCGCCATTGATTTGTTGGTGTGGACTAGAAGATGGGGTGAGAATCAATGCTTTCATACACTATTTATAGATGTCTAAAAACACTTCTATAAAGTAGCTACTTGCAGGAATCCATTTTACCATTCCTGTCATATTATGATGCTGGATACGGTACTGTGCATTGCATGCTGGGTAGCAGGCCCTATGCAGGCTGGGTAGTGGTAGTAGTGTCAGAGCTGGCATGTGGTACAATACATTGGGCTGTGCAGGCCCAGGCCCACCAGACCCATGCCTGGTTTTTGCATCGTCAGCCACATCTGTGTATTAAACACTGTGTGATTTCAGCCATCCCTGGCACCAACCTGGTCTCAGAGCATTTTGTGTTATTCTGCATGTAAATCCGAGACGCTCCATTTAGTGTGATATGTTACGTTTTGTATGGTATGTATTCATTTATGGATGTCCATCGTTCATTTCGTATGATGCGTTATGAATTACAATTCGTATTAGATGTTACAAATGTGCAGAACGTAGAATATGTTACGAATTCTCAAAATGTACAATATGTTACAAATTTGCTAAATGTATAATATGTTACGAATTCTAGTAGGGTGGCTAACATTAGCTAGGTTAGGGGTCAGGGTTAAGGGTTAATGCTAGGTTTAAGTTTGGTAAAAGGGTTAGAGTTCGGGTTAGCTATCCATGAGGAGATTTGAACTCGCAACCTTTGGGTTGCTAGATGTTCATGTTATACGCCCATCTGTACACCCCAACCAACCACGCACGCATGCTACTTTTGTTTTTGCCGTAGCCCTTTCCTGCAGTCAAATTACCCAGTTGTCTCAGGGGTGGAATGTTATTAACATTTTTCATAATTAATGAACAGACAAAGATCCTGTGTTTCTATTTTTCTATGTCAAACATTATTATTATTATTTCAGTCTTCTGTGGTGTATATAAAGTGTAATATTGGAACTCAAACTCAAAATGTAATACATTTCAACTCTATATGTGACATGGTACAGGTGTCTTCTTTTTTTAAGCCCATAACCATGTGTGTGAAGTGGATACTTTTGCTTCAAAGTAGATTTGTTTAAGACGACCAAGAAACACTCTGTATGACCCAGATTTTGCCCACGGCAGTAAATTAAGTAACCATCTGTATTATGTAACCATACCAAACGTAACATATCATACCAACGTTCCAGATTTACATTTACTATGTTACGTCTAGTCTATGAGACCAGGCTGCTGGCACAGGCTCATCAGGCTGCCACCTCAGCACAATACCCTCCACTGACATTGCTGTGGATCCTTATTGGCAAATCCCCCTGAATCATCACTGGGGTTTACTGACCCATTGTTCAGACTTTTTAGCCCACATGCCCATTGACCACCACCTGCACCCACCTCTTACCCCACCCCAAACAGACTCCCCAGCTCCCCCCTGCCTCCCAATCCAAATAACCTCTGTGTATTGATGTTAGGAATCATCGGGTGGCTTCATGACAAAATACAAAAGAGTGAAACTGTATTATTGTTGTATCTCTTCCTGAATGTTCCTCGTAAGAGTTGGCTGGTGGGCGAACAGCGGCAGGGTCAAATTTCAATTGGTTGCGTGTGGTCACACGAGGGCACATCAGGACACAAACACTGTACACAAGATTCAGTTGACCTCATATGACCGAGGGATGTCACCATGACTACACACTTACTGTATTACACAGTCTGGTTGTTCTCAAAAACATCTCACCAAATACCACATATATGTACATTTTGCAAATTTGTAACCTATTGTATGTTTAGCAAATTTGTTGCATATAATACAAATTGTAATATGTAACTTATCATACGAAATGACTGATGGCCATCCACAAATGAATACATACCATACGAAACCTAACATATCACACTAAGTGGAGTGTCTCAGATTTACATACAGCATAATATAAAATGCTCTGAGACCAGTTTGCAAATACCGTGTTTGTATTTGACTTTATCATTTTTTCCCCAACAATGTATTATTCGACATAGTTATTTTCTAATGAGGTCCTGATCAATTTCTTTAATTTATATTCTATTGAAGTTGTTTTTTTTGGGGGGGGGGGGGGGGTCAGCTCATTTGGTATGCCAATCAATGGTCTTGATGCACTCCTTCTAGTCTAAACAATGCAGAAATTATAATTCATGCTGGATTTGTAAGTGTTGAGACTCTATTGAGTAGATACGATGGGAGGGGCAATGTGTCCCCAAAAGGCTTGCTGGAACACTCTTCTACTGTGGGAACTTACCTCAAGCGCTATGATGATGTCACACAATGGGGAAAATGTATCTACAGTGTGCTATATGGTACCATCTACAGTGTGCTATATGGTACCATCTACAGTGTGTTGTATGGTACCAGCCATCTACAGTGTGTTATATGGTACCATCCATCTACAGTGTGTTATATGGTACCATCTACAGTGTGTTATATGGTACCATCTACAGTGTGCTATATGGTACCATCTACAGTGTGATATATGGTACCATCCATCTACAGTGTGCTATATGGTACCATCTACAGTGTGATATATGGTACCAGCCATCTACAGTGTGTTATATTGTCCCATCTACAGTGTGTTATATGGTACCATCTACAGTGTGCTATATGGTACCATCTACAGTGTGTTATATGGTACCATCCATCTACAGTGTGCTATATGGTACCATCTACAGTGTGATATATGGTACCAGCCATCTACAGTGTGTTATATTGTCCCATCTACAGTGTGTTATATGGTACCATCTACAGTGTGTTATATGGTACCATCTACAGTGTGATATATGGTACCATCTACAGTGTGTTATATGGTACCATCTACAGTGTGTTATATGGTACCATCTACAGTGTGATATATGGTACCATCTACAGTGTGTTATATGGTACCATCTACAGTGTGTTATATGGTACCATCTACAGTGTGTTATATGGTACCATCTACAGTGTGTTATATGGTACCATCTACAGTGTGTTATATGGTACCATCCATCTACAGTGTGTTATATGGTACCATCTACAGTGTGTTATATTGTACCATCCATCTACAGTGTGTTATATGGTACCATCCATCTACAGTGTGTTATATGGTACCATCCATCTACAGTGTGTTATATGGTACCATCTACAGTGTGTTATATTGTACCATCCATCTACAGTGTGTTATATGGTACCATCTACAGTGTGTTATATGGTACCATCCATCTACAGTGTGTTATATGGTACCATCTACAGTGTGTTATATTGTACCATCCATCTACAGTGTGATATATGGTACCATCTACAGTGTGTTATATGGTACCATCTACAGTGTGTTATATGGTACCATCTACAGTGTGTTATATGGTACCATCCATCTACAGTGTGTTATATGGTACCATCTACAGTGTGTTATATGGTACCAGCCATCTACAGTGTGTTATATGGTACCATCCATCTACAGTGTGTTATATGGTACCATCTACAGTGTGTTATATGGTACCATCCATCTACAGTGTGTTATATGGTACCATCTACAGTGTGTTATATGGTACCATCTACAGTGTGTTATATGGTACCATCCATCTACAGTGTGTTATATGGTACCATCTACAGTGTGCTATATGGTACCATCTACAGTGTGTTATATGGTACCATCTACAGTGTGTTATATGGTACCATCTACAGTGTGTTATATGGTACCATCTACAGTGTGTTATATGGTACCATCTACAGTGTGTTATATGGTACCATCTACAGTGTGATATATGGTACCATCTACAGTGTGTTATATGGTACCATCCATCTACAGTGTGTTATATGGTACCATCTACAGTGTGTTATATGGTACCATCTACAGTGTGTTATATGGTACCAGCCATCTACAGTGTGCTATATGGTACCATCTACAGTGTGCTATATGGTACCATCTACAGTGTGTTATATGGTACCATCTACAGTGTGCTATATGGTACCATCTACAGTGTGTTATATGGTACCATCTACAGTGTGTTATATGGTACCATCTACAGTGTGTTATATGGTACCATCTACAGTGTGTTATATGGTACCATCCATCTACAGTGTGTTATATGGTACCATCCATCTACAGTGTGTTATATGGTACCATCCATCTACAGTGTGATATATGGTACCATCTACAGTGTGTTATATGGTACCATCCATCTACAGTGTGCTATATGGTACCATCTACAGTGTGCTATATGGTACCATCTACAGTGTGTTATATGGTACCATCTACAGTGTGTTATATGGTACCATCTACAGTGTGTTATATGGTACCATCTACAGTGTGTTATATGGTACCATCTACAGTGTGTTATATGGTACCATCTACAGTGTGCTATATGGTACCATCTACAGTGTGTTATATGGTACCATCCATCTACAGTGTGTTATATGGTACCATCTACAGTGTGCTATATGGTACCATCTACAGTGTGCTATATGGTACCATCTACAGTGTGTTATATGGTACCATCCATCTACAGTGTGCTATATGGTACCATCCATCTACAGTGTGTTATATGGTACCATCTACAGTGTGATATATGGTACCAGCCATCTACAGTGTGTTATATTGTCCCATCTACAGTGTGCTATATCGTACCATCTACAGTGTGTTATATGGTACCATCCATCTACAGTGTGATATATGGTACCATCTACAGTGTGCTATATGGTACCATCTACAGTGTGTTATATGGTACCATCTACAGTGTGTTATATGGTACCATCTACAGTGTGTTATATGGTACCATCTACAGTGTGTTATATGGTACAATCTACAGTGTGTTATATGGTACCATCTACAGTGTGTTATATGGTACCATCTACAGTGTGTTATATGGTACCATCTACAGTGTGTTATATGGTACCATCTACAGTGTGTTATATGGTACCATCTACAGTGTGATATATGGTACCATCTACAGTGTGTTATATGGTACCATCTACAGTGTGTTATATGGTACCATCTACAGTGTGTTATATGGTACCATCCATCTACAGTGTGTTATATGGTACCATCCATCTACAGTGTGTTATATGGTACCATCCATCTACAGTGTGCTATATGGTACCATCTACAGTGTGTTATATGGTACCATCTACAGTGTGTTATATGGTACCATCTACAGTGTGTTATATGGTACCATCTACAGTGTGTTATATGGTACCATCTACAGTGTGTTATATGGTACCATCCATCTACAGTGTGTTATATGGTACCATCTACAGTGTGTTATATGGTACCATCTACAGTGTGTTATATGGTACCATCCATCTACAGTGTGTTATATGGTACCATCCATCTACAGTGTGTTATATGGTACCATCCATCTACAGTGTGTTATATGGTATCATCTACAGTGCGCTATATGGTACCATCTATATGGACCGGTGCCATTGATGGCCCTACAGAGCCCCACATGCAATCAAGACATATCAAGAGAAAAGGAAGTAGCGAGGAAAAGAGAAGAAGTAAAAAGTCAGATGCCTTCTGATTGGCTGTTGAGCATAACAATGTCTTTATTTGATCACCCTGTTGCAGGAAATTAAAAACCTGTAGTGTATTTGAGTTTTGAAAAAGGCTTCTGAAGTTTGTAATTTCCACTTGATTTTCCCTTACAAAAATTATAATCCACATAATAATGAACATTTCCTGTTGCTGCAGGATCATTTTCCTGCTGTAGCAACCTGGCTCAAATTAAGATCCTACATCTGTATGACAAGGATGGTCTAAAAGTCCTGGACGCGGCGGAGGGAGCCCACGTTGGCCTGCATGCCCCCCCACTCGGTGTGGCGTCTGTACTCGCCCCTCTCCAGCAGGTGCTGGCGCCCCCTGTAGTTGGGGTGCTCATAGAAGACCCAGGCGCCGTCCAGCACATTGGCAGAGTGCACCTCGGGGTGGCGGAAATGCTCAGACAGGTTGGGGCTGTCCTCACTGAACTCAATCATCTGACCGGCAAAGTCAGGGCGCTCGTACACGCGGATCCTGTGCATGCCAGTGGTCTACAACACAGTGGAGCACAGTTCCAAACTTCATCTGAACAATATCCCCAGGGATCAATCAGCTGTGTCATTATACCTGGGATATCAGTGTCCTCATACGGGACACCAACATCAGGTTTCAACAGATCAAAACACCACTGTGGTGTTAGAATGAAAATGGATGCACTATAATAATTACATTTGGTGTGTGTGTGTGTGTGTGTGTGTGTGTGTGTGTGTGGTTTGCATGCGTGCACGGATGCGTGTGTGCATGCATGTCTGTGTAGATCCCTGAATGAGTAATCAACATGTACCACTACCACGCACAAATAACCTCACAGTGGCTTGACTTACATGTCTGATAATCCGGCAGGACCTGATAGTGTCGTTGTAGCCCATCCAGCGCTGGTAGTCGGGGTACTCTCCCCTGGTCAGGATGTACTGAGAGCCCATGTAGTTGGGCCTCTCATAGACCACCCAGGCACCACTCTCCACCCTGATGGAGTTGCAGCGGCTGAAATGAGAGCTCAGTTCGGGGCAGTCGCCGCTGCACTCATAGTGGAGGCCCTGGAAGTTCCGGTCCTCATAGAAGAAGATCTGCACAAAGGATTGTTGTCTTTTTAAAAACGGTTACTTTAAAAAAAAAAGAGGAAGGAACACACACACACACACACACACAGCCACCTATAGTACCTTCCCCTGCATGCGGTCCATGTTTGGATTATTCTTTTTAATACTATTCTACACACAATCAAAAATATCCCCCTAGACATATACGGTAATGTAAGGACTCTGCCCCGGGGGAGTTATATATATGTATGACATGGAAACGCATGGCCGGTGGAATCATTGTCATTCAAATGCGCACCACTATTAACTAGGGCACAACAGCTGATGCTGTGTTTGTTTTAAAACACCACGGCTTCATGCCAAGTTTAATGATCTGTTGTGTCGACGCTGACCTTTTGATCCCACGGCGCCTGATTCCAGAACCGTTTTAATTTATCCAATAAAATTGTTGCCAGCGGCGAGCAGCAGTTCCTAGAACAAAGCTATTAGTCTGAATACACTGTCGTCTCTGATAGGTCCAGTTTGCTAATTCCTGTCTGTAACACTTTACCTAAAGCCAGCTGCTATAATGCCTTATGATGTAGTTATAATACATTGTAAGACTTGTCTGAGCATGTATGATCCCATAATAATCATCTCATTATGACCCTCACCAAATACCAGTCATTTTGAGTCAGCTAAAATGTTGATACATAGAGAAACACAACATATTATAAGCCTTGTCAAAGACATTATAACAGCTCATATCCAGTACATGCTTATGACAAGTTATAAAGCACATACCGACATGCTTTACCTTTCTGTTGAATCGGTAGGTGCACTGTGACCAACTACCAGCATACAGTCTTTCTACAGATCATCAAATCAAATGTATTTATATAGCCCTTCGTACATCAGCTGATATCTCAAAGTGCTGTACAGAAACCCAGCCTAAAACCCCAAACAGCAAGCAATGCAGGTGAAGAAGCACGGTGGTGAGGAAAAACTCCCTAGAAAGGCCAAAACCTAGGAAGAAACCTAGAGAGGAACCAGGCTCTGAGGGGTGGCCAGTCCTCTTCTGGCTGTGCCGGGTGGAGATTCCAGATGAGTTCCTCTGCAGAACTATAGCACAGGGAAACAGTTATAGGCCCATCCCGGACCCTTTCCTGCATTACAAATCCTAGATAGGTATAAAAGTGCATCGCCTTATTTCTATTGACTTATACAGTTTTATTTCTGCACGTCTTTAGGTCGGTGAGGTAAAACCGTAGGATTGTGTGTTGTGAAATTCACTCCATAAAAAAAAAAAAAAAATGTACTGTATATATATATATATATATATATATATATATATATATATATATATATATATATATATATAAATAATAGTACCAGTCATTAGTTTGGACACACCTGCTCATTCAAGGGTTTTTCTTTATTTTTACTATTGTCTACATTGTAGAATAATAGTGAAGACATTACAACTATAAAATAACACATAAGGAATCATGTAGTAACCAAAAAAGCGTTAAATAAATATTTTTGATTTTAGACTCGTCAAAGTAGCCACCCTTTGCCTTGAAGACAGCTTTACACACTCTTGGCATTCCCTCATCCAGCTTCACCAGGAATGCTTTTCCAAAAGACTTGAAGGATTTCCCACATATTCTGAACACTTGTTGGCTGCTTTTCCTTTACTCTGGGGTCCAACTCATCCCAAACCATTTCAATTGGGATGAGGTTGGGTAATTGTGGAGGCCAGGTCATCTGATGCAGCAATCCATCTCTCTCTCTCCTCTAGCCCTCACACAGCCTGGAGGTGTGTTGGGTCAATGTTCCAAATGATAGTCCCACTAAGCCCAAACCAGATGGGATTGCATATCACTGCAGAATGCTGTGGTAGCCATGCTGGTTAAGTATGCCTTGAATTCTAAATAAATCACAGACAGTGTCACCAGCAAAGCACCCCCACACCATCACACCTCCTCGGTGGGAACCACACAGGTGGAGATCATCCGTTCACCTTCACTGCGTCTCACAAAGACACGTTGGTTGGAACCAAAAATAAACAAATTTGACTTATCAGACCAAAGGACAGATTTCCACTGATCTAATGTCCATTGCTCGTGTTTCTTGGCCCAAGCAAGTCTCTTCTTATTATTGGTGTCCTTTAGTTGTGGTTTCTTTACAGCAATTCGACCATTAAGGCCTGATTCACACAGTCTCCTCTGAACAGTTGATGTTGAGATATGTATGTTGCTTGAACTCTGTGACACATTTATTTGGGCTGCAATTTCTGAGGCTGATAACTCGAATGAACTTATCCTCAGCAGCAGAGGTAACTCTGGGTCTTCCTTTCCTGTGGCGGTCCTCATGAGATCCAGTTTCATCATAGTGCTTGATGGTTTTTGTGACTGTACTTGAAGAACCTTTGAAAGTTCTTGAAATGTTCCAGATTGACAGACCTTCATGTCTTAAAGTAATGATGGACTGTAGTTTCTCTTTGCTTATTTGATCTGTTTTTTCCATAATATGGACTTGGTCTTTTACCAAATAGGGCTATCTTCCGTATACACTCCCCTGCCTTGTCACAACACAACTGATTGGCTCAAATGCATTAAGAAGGAAATAAATTCCACAAATTAACTTTTGGCAAGGCACATCTGTTAATTGAAATGCATTCCAGGTGACTACCCCATGAAGCTGGTTGAGAGAATGCCAAGAGTGTGCAAAGCTGTCATCAAGACAAAGGGTGGCTACTTTTAAGAATCTTAAATATAAAATATATTTTAATTTGTTTGACATTTTTTTGGTTTCTATATGATTCCATGTGTTATTTCATAGTTTTGATGTCTTCACAATTATTCTACAATGTGGAAAATAGTAAAAATAAAGAAAAATCCTGAAATGAGTACATATGTCCAAACTTTTGACTGGGACTATGTATATATATATATATATATATATATATATATATATATATATATATATATATATTAATAATAATTCACTCCATGGTTTCATGCCTGACATGAAAACAGGAGACTACGTAGGTATAATGTACAGTATATTTTGTGGTGTTGAGAGTGCAGTTGTAGACATCAGAATTAAGTGGACATTTGGGCAATGTCAGCTATTTCAATCAGCAATGTCTTCTTTCTTTATAAAATAAATAAATACATGTAAGTCTACTTTTTGGGGGAAGTATTCAGACCCCTTGACTTTACCCACATTTTGTTACATTTCAGCCTTATTGTCACGTTGTATAAATGATTGGAGACATGCGCAGGAATACGTAATGAGGGTTTTTAATACTCCACCCAAAAATACATCATGCCATGAAAGGTACGGGGATGAAGCCCAAAACAAACACGCATACAAAACACAGGGATGTACCCAAACAAAAGGGCGAGGTAAAACCTCCAATAAATATACGGGACGAGACCCACAACACACCACACGGGGTGAGATCCGTAATAACAAGTGCACAATACACGCAGCACGAAATCCGAAATAACAAAGCACAGGTTCTCACAAACCAACAAACATGGGAACAATAACCGCTCAAGACAATGGTGAACAGAGGGCACGTATACACACATACTAATCAGGGGGAATGGGAACCAGGTCTGTGTAATGAGATAAGACAGTCCGGGGTTGGTGGTGATGATCCAGTTCAGTGACGCCTAGAAGGTCGATGACGTAGACCTCTGGAACTGGTGAACGGAATGAGCAGCAGTACCGGGGGAATCCGTGACACTTATTCTAAAATGTATTTTAAAAAATGCTTTCCTAATCAATCCACACACAATACCCCATAATGACAAAGCAAAAACAGGTTTTTAGAAATGTTTGCTAATTCATATTCATAAGTATTCAGACCCTTTACTCAGTACGTTGTTGAAGCACCTTTGGCAGCGTCTTGGTGATTCCAAACTTCTCCCATTTAAGAATGATGGAGGCCACTGTGTTCTTGAGGACCTTCAATGCTGCAGACATTTTTTGGTACCCTTCCCCAGATCTGTGCCTCGACACAATCCTGCCTCCGATCTCTATGGACAATTAATTCATGGCTTGGTTTTTGCTCTGACATGCACTGTCAACTGTGGGACCTTATATAAACAGGTGTGTGCCTTTCCCAAATCATGTCCAATCAATTGAATTTACCACAAGTGGATTCCAATCAAGTTGTAGAAACATCTCAAGCATGAACAATGGAAACAGGATGCACCTGAGCTCAATTTCGAGTCTCATAGCAAAGGGTCTGAATACTCATGTAAAAAGGTACATCTGCAAAAATGTAAACAAAAAATAACTGTTTTCGCTATGTCATTATGTTTTCGCTATGTCATTATGTTTTAGCTATGTCATTATGTTTTCGCTATGTCATTATGTTTTCGCTATGTCATTATGTTTTAGCTATGTCATTATGTTTTCGCTATGTCATTATGTTTTAGCTATGTCATTATGTTTTCGTTATGTCATTATGTTTTCGCTATGTCATTATGTTTTCGCTATGTCATTATGTTTTCGCTATGTCATTATGTTTTCGCTATGTCATTATGTTTTAGCTATGTCATTATGTTTTCGTTATGTCATTATGTTTTCGCTATGTCATTATGTTTTCGCTATGTCATTATGTTTTCGCTGTCATTATGTTTTCGCTATGTCATTATGTTTTCGCTATGTCATTATGTTTTAGCTATGTCATTATGTTTTCGTTATGTCATTATGTTTTCGCTATGTCATTATGTTTTCGCTATGTCATTATGTTTTCGCTATGTCATTATGTTTTCGCTATGTCATTATGTTTTCGCTATGTCATTATGTTTTCGCTATGTCATTATGTTTTAGCTATGTCATTATGTTTTCGCTATGTCATTATGTTTTCGCTATGTCATTATGTTTTCGCTATGTCATTATGTTTTCGCTATGTCATTATGTGTGTAGATTGAAAATAATAAATGTAATCCATTTCAGAATAAGACTGTAACATAATAGAATGTAAAAAGTCAAGGGGTCTGAATACTTTCCGAAGGCCCTGTATTTACATATTCTTTCTTTAGTGGTGGTGCATCTACAGACCCATGATCCTGGAACAGGGACCTAGCTCAACTGTAATGCTTGGTAACCTCTGACCATTGTTTTGGTTAACATTTTTAAAAATGTCTTTAACCTTTCTGGGTGACAACCAATTTGGGTGACAACCAACAACCAATGCTTTTTAAGTAGCATGTACATGTTGTTTCTCCGCATGAGATTTTGAGCTGATAATAGCTGTTATTTTGACAGGATCGTTATATGAAGACATACGGGTGTCATAATGAGACTATGACACATCTTACTATGCATTCAATCTGCATCACAAAGCATTACACCTATCGCTGTTAAGTAAAGTTTTTATCTCATGCAGCCCAGGTTTTGAAATCGGACTACAACTGTCACGAGAATCTATGGTCAGGACCAAAATAAAGGAATGAGATTCAGCCCATATCTGTCACTCAAGCCTGAATATTGTGCTCATATTGTAAAGACGTTTTTTAGATTTTCAACACAACTTTATTTGTACTTCTTACACACAATGATGCACATCCTCAACCCTTGGTGGTGACGTGCGGCACTACTTGACACAGCGGATGGAGCCTACGTTGGCCTGCATGCCCCCCCACTCGGTGTGGCGTCTGTACTCTCCCCTCTCCAGCAGGTACTGGCGCCCCCTGTAGTTGGGATGCTCAAAGAAAACCCAGGCGCCTTCGAACACCTTGCAGGAGTTCACCTCGCGGCTGTGCCAGCGCTCCTGGAAGGAGGGCATGTTGTCTGCCACCTCCATGCTCTGGCCCTCAAAGTTAGGTTTCTCCCACAGCTTCATTCTCCACGAGTTGCCCACCTGGAGTCAGGAAACAGAATCACAACAATAACTAAATGTTAAAGCATATGTTTTTTAGGGAAGATGTGACCATCTAAATAAAAAAAATGATATCTTGACCTGCCCCTTTATGGCTGAACAATAACTGCTGCACAATCAGACATGTAAAATACACTTACAGTAGGGTGGTAAGGTCTGGTTAGGAACAAGCTCTGTAAGTGTGGTGCTAACCTGGGTATAATGATTACAGGTTGGTTATACTTCTCTATTCCATATGAACTCTTTCAAAAAAGTCTCATATTGTCCATCCATCCACTCTACTCACATTCCTAATGATGCGACAGGACCTGACGGTGTCATTAAATCCCATCCAGCGCTGGTAGTCAGGGTACTCTCCAGGGGTCAGCACGTACTGGAAGCCCATGTAGTTGGGCCTCTCGTACACCACCCAGAATCCCCCCTCCACCCTGACTGAGTTACAGCGGCTGAGGAAGGTGTGCAGGTCGCTGGAGTCACTGTCGCACTCATAGTACCGTCCCTGGTAGTTCCGGTCCTCGTAGAAGGTGATCTGACACCAAACATCATATAATTAAGTGATAATTCCTGAGAAGCCTGTAGTAACTTGTGGAATAGACACCAGCTGGAATGCCGTTTTAACCAATCAGCATTCAGTATTAGACCCACCCGTTGTATAATACACATTATGAGTTACTCTGCAACTTCAATGACATATGCAGTTTGTATATAACTTACTGTAGAGTTATACTTTATGATAACTTGGATAACTTTGTGACAGCTTTATCAATAACTGAATGTGGTAACTTTATAATTTAATGTGATAGCCTTATCAATAACTTCATGTGATCGCTTAATCAATAACTTCATGTGATTGCTTCATCAATAACTTCATGTGATAGCTTAATCAATAACTTCATGTGATTGCTTCATCAATAACTTCATGTGATAGCTTAATCAATAACTTCATGTGATTGCTTCATCAATAACTTCATGTGATAGCTTAATCAATAACTTCATGTGATTGCTTCATCAATAACTTCATGTGATAGCCTTATCAATAACTTTGTGATAACTTTATGAATAACTTTGTGATTATTTTATCAATAACTTAATGTGATAGCTTTATCAATACCTTTGTGATAACGTTATCAATAACTTCATGTGATAGCATTATCAATAACTTTGTGATAACTTTATCAATAACTCTGCTTACCTTTTCCATGGTTAATTATCAGTAGGCCAGGCGTGATACATTAAACCACCAAGCTCCACCAATATTCTCTTTATATGCAGCCAGGACAATAAAAGCAAGCACATGGTTACTTAGCACTGTTCGAATTGGATATAATTCAATCAGCAATTCAAATCCAGACTCATCACATTGTTCAGAAGCACTGATGCCCCGATCTACAAACAAAGACAAATGGAAAGTGCAAACCATCCCAAATGCACTTTATACCGTACACCATGCTGACCAAAACAAGGGCACTAGAGGACATTGGTTTGATATCAAATGTTTTGGGTCAGGGCCCATCCTTTTTCATTTGTCAAAGAACCTGCAAGAGGTCTGGTCTCCACAACAGGACAAGAGGTCTGGTCTCCATAACAGGACAAGAGGTCTGGTCTCCATAACAGGACAAGAGGTCTGGTCTCCATAACAGGACAAGAGGTCTGGTCTCCATAACAGGACAAGAGGTCTGGTCTCCACAACAGGACAAGAGGTCTGGTCTGCACAACAGGACTATTCATGTGCATATTTTTGCCACTGCTGATGGTGCTTATGATGATGTCTATAACCCCTCTTAAAGGGACAGTTCACCAACACATTTCAAAATGGTAAATGTGTTGTGGTACCCTGAAATCAGGTTATGAACAAGGAGAAGGAGAGACTGCAGTCCATGCTTTGGGTTTGTTTACCCAGCCACTGTCACTGCCTGCTTAAAAAAAAAGTCTCGCTCCAAACTAATGTGAGACAATGTAACACACCAGATATCAGTGTTGTGGTACTCGAGAGGTCTTAAGACCACATATTGAGTGTCTCGGTCTTGTCTCAGTGTCGGGGATACATTTGTACTCGGTCTTGACTCACCGAGACCAGCCAAGACCAGCCGAGACCAGCGGAGTAAACAAGTCCTAATTATCAGCTTCCATTCAGTCAGCACATAAAACTCCTAATTATCAGCTTCCATTCAGTCAACCAGCTCTAAGTGGACAGTTTGATTTCACAGAAGTGTGACTGACTTGGAGTTACATTGTTGTTTAAGTGTTCCCTTTATTTTTTTGAGCAGTGTATATATCCATACACGCTTGCATACACATACATGATGAAATGATGTTTTATTATTGGTTGGCAGATTGCGGTGGGTTGTACATAGGTGTGCATATCTACTAAGACATATCATGGATCATAATTTAAGGATTGAGGTACAAAGGGAAATCCAATAGAAACATTAGGATCCTGGTGGCGCAGCAGACTAAGTAGTGTACAGGGCTTGAAGATCGCAGGTTTAAATCCTTCTTTTAAAAAGCTATACATACACTATATATACAAAAGTATGTGGACACCCCTTCAAATTAGTGGAATCAGCTATTTCAGCCACACCCATTGCCAAAAGGCGTATAAAATCGAGCACACAGCCATGCAATCTCCATAGACAAACATTGGCAGTAGAATGGCCTTACTGAAGAGCTCAGTGACTTTCAACGTGACACGGTCATAGGATGCCACCTTTCCAAAAAGTCAGTTTGTCAAATTTCTGCCCTGCTAGAGCTGCTGTAAGTGCTGTTATTGTGAAGTGGAAACATCTGGGAGCAACATTGGCTCAGCCACAAAGTGGTAGCTCACAGAACGGGACCGCCGAGTGCTGAAGCGCGTAGCGCGTCAAAATCATCTGTCCTTGGTTGCAACATTCACCACTGAGTTCAAAACTGCTTCTGGAAGCAAGGCTAAAATCACCATGCGCAATGCCAAGCGTCGGCTGGAGTGATGAAAAGCTTGCCGCCATTGGACACTGGAAAACGTGTTCTCTGGAGTGATGAATCACATTTCACCATCTGGCAGACTGATGGACGAATCTGAGTTTGGCAGATGCCAGGAGAACGCTACCTGCCCGAATGCATAGTGCCAACTATAAAGTTTGGTGGAGGAGGAATAATGGTCTGGGGCTGTTTTTCATGGTTGAGTCTAGACCCCTTAGTTCCAGTGAAGGGAAATCTTAACGCTACAGCATACAATGACATTCTAGATGATTCTGTGCTTCCAACTTTGTGTTAACAGTTTGGGGAAGGCCCTTTCCTGTTTCAGCATGACAATGCCCCTGTGCACAAACTGAGGTCCATACAGAAATGGTTTGTTGAGATCGGTGAGGAAGAACTTGACTGACCTGCACAGAGCCCTGACCTGAACCCCATTGAACACCTTTGGGATTAATTGGAATGCCGACTGCGAGCCAGGCCTAATTGGCCAACATCAGTGTTCAACCTCACTAATGTTCTTGTGGCTGAATGGAAGCAAGTCCCCGCAGCAATGTTCCAACATCTAGTCGAAAGCCTTCCCAGAAGAGTGGAGGTTGTTATTAACAGCAAAGGAGGGGAAACAACTCCATATTAATGCCCATGATTTTGAAATGAGATGTTTGATGAGCAGATACTTTTGGTCATGTAGTGTGTGTTTGGACAATACCCTAATAAAGTATAATGATGTCCATTATCTTTAAGTTTGCCAATGATAATAATGTTACATTCTTTGAATGTTTGTGGGACGTTATCATCCTAAAGTTAGCTCAAACCCTAACTAGAACTTGGGACTGTGGACTGTTAGCTAATGCTCTGGCAGTTTGTTAATTGACATTCAGAATACTCAGAAGGTTGCTTATGAAATTGACTTGTCAGAAAAGTTTAGCATTGTGGTAGGATCATAGTGTCCTACCACCAAACTCATGGAACCTTGATGTTATCTTTTGCATCTCACCTCAACAGATCACAAAACGAGTTTCAGACATTTGCAAATAGTTCATTTTTTTATTGGATCATGTCACACAGACTCAATAAGACCAGAGAACAACTCGATCCCACGGTCAAAGGTCACAGAGCCCTAGAACTCGGTGATCTTGCGGAAGGAGCCCACGGCGGCAGATGCGGCGCTCCAGTCTGTGTGGCGGGGGTACTCGCCGCGCTCCAGGAAGTACTGGCGTCCCCTGTAGTTCGGCAGCTCGTAGAAGGCCCAGGCGCCGTGGGTCACCATGCACGAGTACACCTCGCGGAACTTAAAGGCCTCGTAGATCGAGGGGCAGTCCTCGGCCCACTCCACCATCCGACCGCCGAAGTCTGGCCTCTCGTACAGCCTCAGCTTCCACACGTTGCCATACACCTGGCAGGAACAGAGGGAGATAAAGACAAACATTGTGAAGGGTTAGTTAGGATTTTGTTTTGTACCAAATCTACTGTAATATAATTTATTGGGTGTTTCAGAGGCTTCTGAAATTCAGTTGGACATCATATTAGCTATAGCTGCCGTACATTCATGTTAAATATAATAAACTACTTGTAAGATATCATCTTCACTTATGTTGGTCAATAAATTATTTTAAATATAGAACAGCTCATTTAAATGACGTTGTAGCATGTTTAGTGTGGATTTGTTCATCTCTTTTCGTGTTCGAAGGGCATGAACTATTAACGGAAAATGCCCCTTTAAAGGTTTCTTGGCATATTTCCTCTTCAAGTGATGGGCGTGGGGGTAAAATGCTGCCAAAAATGTCTGCTTTTGTCTGCTTGTATTGTCTGCTGGATTATAGAGCAGTGTGTTATTCCCTGATGCATTCTGGGCCCGAGGTCCACTTAACCCTGTATGAAACACTATCTCAGTCCCATTCTGTAACATAGACTTTTATACAATATTAGTCAAGAGGGAGGATTAGCTTACCTCCTAGTCGAGAATATCAAAACATCATATTTTACTTATTTTCTTACACATTTTTCAGAGCAAATTTTAAATGCATATGGTTTGCGTTACAAGTTTCTGCGATGAAAGAGACACATTAATTGCTGGGAACTATGGGACTAGGATTTTTTTTTTAAGGCATACAGAAAGGGGGAGAGAGAGAGAATATGGAGGGAGGGAGGGAGGGAGGGAGGGAGGGAGGGAGGGAGGGAGGGAGGGAGGGAGGAGAGAATTAGGGATATAGGGAAGAGGGAATTATGATATAAAATATGGATATGCAAGGAATCATCTTACATTTTTGATGGCGCGGCAGGACTTGACGCTATCGTTGAATCCCATCCATTGCTGGTTGTCCGTGTACTCCCCTGGGCTCAGGATGTATTGGTAGCCCTTGTAGTTGGGTTTCTCATAAAGCACCCAGGCCCCGCTCTCCACCCTCGCCGAGTTGCAGCGGTTGAAGTAGGAGTGCAGGTCGGCACAGTCGCTGCTGCACTCATAGCAGCGGCCCTGGAAATTATTTTCCTCGTAGAATGTGATCTAAGGAAGGATGGGAAGCAGAGAATACTCTGCGGTGAGTTACGGATGAAAACAAATATCATGTTACTACAGGATCACATATTACATGAACACTTTATTCAGACATTCTCAAAGTCATATAAAAATGGCAAAGCCATATCTTCAAACTATTATCAAGTAAACTTTTTGTGTTTGCAGGAATATGAAGAGTGTTGGCTGCACATGAATGAATAAAAAAAATAAACATATAAACCCAAATGTTTAACATTTATATTGAATAAGTATATGCATTGAAGTTACTATCATCACTGATAAATACAGATGTGTTGTTTAATGCGTCACCTTACCTTCACCATTTTGCAGCACAGTCTACTACTTTCTTAGCTGCCGCACCGGCAAACTATTTATGTATAAACAAAATGTGCAGAGTGTGGAAAGCCTTTGATATCCAAATGAGGCCGATTTGCATATCAGCAAAAATGATTTGGTCATGTTTTATTTCTCTTTGTTCCAGTCTAATGATTCTGTAACAAACGATTGCTGGAACAGTGAAATTAATGTTATAAAGGCCTAAGTCACAGAATTCTGCTCTGACCATTTTATGATTATTTATTTTTCTGTTGGGGTTTACATCTTGGATATACTGAGTGTGTTTCCTATTCCACTACTCTTGTTGAGGAAAATGGACTTGGATCAAGTTTCTTCTTCATCTGATATCAAAGATGATCTGCATGTTTATGTGAGATTTGTACTTTTTTTAAAATATTGTTTGTCTGTAACTGTTTCTGCTGTATTGTACTACATTTTCAAATGATACAAACATTTAAAATGCTACTTGGCCTTGAAATACAGTATCTTGTGTTTTTTAATAATTACTTCAGTTGTGATTTTTGAAATTACAAACACGTAGCCTATTTTTAATTGATAAGCGGGGTGTTGATAAGCAGGTGTTGATATTGGCAAGATATTTGCCTCGCTACCACTCTCTGTGAACAGATTTTCTGACAGTTACTTGATACTGATTTGAGGTCAAATCATTCCTTGGTAGAAATTGAAGTGGATGTATACTGAAAGCAACTATGGATACTCAATGAAATGTCAATGAGAGCTAAATTTACTCTAACCTTGATAATGAAAATACTGGAAAAACAACCTTTCAGCTAAATTTTGCATATTTCTCAATAATCTTGGATCCTTTCTCAAACTGGTCTCGGAGCATTTTGTATTATTCTGTACGTAAATTCGAGACACTTCATTTAGTATGATATGTTAGGTATGTATTCATTTGTGGATGTCCATCACCAATTTCGTATGATAAGTTGCGAATTACAATTCCTATTATATGTTACGAATTTGCAAAACATACAGTATGTTATGAATTTACAAAACGTATGATGTGTTGCAAATTCTGGCTAGGTGGCTAACATTAGCTAGGTGGGGTAGGCCGTCATTGTAAATAAGAAATTGTTCTTAACTGACTTGCCTAGTTAAATACAGGTTAAATAAAACATGTACAAATACATTTTAAAAATCTAGGTTAGGTTTAAGGTTAGGTTTAAGGTTAGGTTTAAGGTTAGGTTTAAGGTTAGGTTTAAGGTTAGGTTTAAGGTTAGGTTTAAGTGTAAAAGTTAGGTTAAATGGGTAGGGTTAGCTAAAAAGGATTAAGGTTAAGGGAAGTGTTATGGTTAGGGAATGTGGGTTAGCTAAAATGATTAAGGTTAAGGTTAGGGGAATGGTTTAGCTAACATGCTAAGTAGTTGCAAAGTAGCTAAAAAATAGTAAGTAGCTAAAATGCTAAAGTTGTCCGTGATGAGATTTTAACTTTCATCCTTTGTCTTGCCTTAGATTTCAAACTGTCTTATGTAACCATACTAAACAAATAGTTATCATACATTTTCTATGTTAGGTCTAGTCTATGAGAACAGGCTGCATTTCTATTTAATTATGTAGGCCGATCATTACCGCAAGTACTGCATGCAGCTTTTCCATATTTAGTCATCAGAGCCAACATCTTTGAATGTAAAGTAAAACTCTTAATGGCCCTCTATCATCCATCAGTAAAGTCAAGCATTCATCATTTCATAATTGGTTGCCTTACTGGCATGCTTGTAAAGGCCCACCTCCGAGGAAGTATTTAGAGTAATTCATGTCGTAGAGCGGAAATTCTTGTTCTTGTTTAGATTCCACCTCAAAGACTGACTTCGACTGCTAAAACATATTATGGAATTGGGGATGGGAACGTTGTGGTGATTCCCACGCGTAGCAGAGAAATAACAACCCTGATTGACAGCGGTCAGTGTAACTAGCTAGCATGCAAACCTTAGCTAGCTAATGAACGTTATATGAGTACAATTTAAACTAAGACAGGCGTACTTTAAGTCAGGTGAAAATAATTATTTCAGAAACGAACTACCAGCCTACCTGTCAAGAGATGAGTCTCAGCTAAACTGTGCCAATACCAGTTGTTGAGATGTTGAGGGCTGACATTTGTCTGACTCTTCCAGTTTTTGATAATTCCAGTGAAACTGTGTCGGCTTCCAGACGTCATTAATATTTAGACGTGCACAAGAACATAATCAAATAGCTATTTTCTTTGTTCTTTCAGCAAGCTAGCTAGCTATACAATGAGTATACATAACATTAAGAACACCTGCTCTTTCCATGACGGACTGACCAGGTGAATCCGGGTAAAAGCTATGACCCCTTATTGATGTCACTTGTTAAATCCGTCATTGTAAATTAGATTTTGTTCTTAACTGACTTGCCTAGTTAAAGGTACAATTATTATTTTTTTTTTATCCACCTTAATCAGTGTAGTGGTGTTCTAAAATACAATCATATCACACAATTTGACCATTTATAAAATCATCTATGTAGACTACTTTAAAAATAAGTGAAATCTGACATGATCCAATGGATTATGATAATTAGCTAGTAAAAAAGGGAAAGCGTAAAATCCTTACTTTGACCCCCTATTTTAATTTTCTCCATGGCAAATCGGTGAAGTGTAGATTCGTCACTAGTTAACACAGCCACAAAGTCATAAAACAGGATTTTAAGCCTAACCCTAACCTTAACAACACCTAACTCTCACTTTAACCCTAACCTTAAATTAAGACCAAAAAGCACATTTTTGTTTTCATGAATTTGTATGATATAGCCAAGTCTAACTTTGGCTGTTTTTATCTAGTAGAAAAGCTGTTTGGCTCTCAGTCGACTTGCGAATAGGAAGAACTTTGCAGCGGAATCAAAATAACATTGCCATGCTGGTGGGTGGTAACGTCTAGAGAAAACCCAGCCCTGAAACGAATCGTAGGCTGAAAATAATCTAATCTAATCTAATAGGAAAAGATACGGAAGACTCACGGAAACATCCGAAGTCACACATTCAGATTTGGCACTTCAAGGCCAAATATATCATACTTTTGACTAAAATGATGACTTAGTGACTTACATTGTTGTGAAACGTCGTAGGTAAACTGTGGCCATCATCTTTTAGCTGTAAAAAGTGAATTTCTACTGGTGTGGGCGTTAAATAATGATAAGTAAACTGCTGGGTTGGTCTCCTTACTCTGAGTTCCCCTAGCCTCTGTCCCCCTATAGGCTGAGTCACTGCAGGATTAACCCGAGCATGACCTCGTGACCCCATCTTCTCCCAGGACTGTTGACATCCACCTCTCAAAACAGTTGTCATGGTGACAGACACATTCTCACCCCCCCTAAAATGTGTATGTTAAATACAATACACAAATCATTAAGATCCATCTTCACAGCCTAAATAAATGAGGTAAAAAATTATTGCACCATATATTTCATACTCCAAACCAATTATAATGATGGTGAAAAGTGTTGGTCTTTTGTAAAACCCAATCCAATACATGTAAAAAGTGTTTGTAAATACTCTTGGTAAAATATGATAAAAACAGCTACATGTTTTAAATACCTATGATCACATGATAATTCTAATACAGTATTCGTGCCCACTGTCTCTCTGCTTGTGCCAGCCAAGGACACAGCTGCACAAAATCAACAGCAAGAAGCATCCTGCTTATTCATCAGGATGGGGAATTTGAATAACAAAAAGCCATTTGAAATGGTATGAGGTATAAAAGCTTGAGTGAACATGGCCTATTGGACAACATCCCAGAGCCGCAGCAAACAAACACCATGGCCAAGGTACAATGTTGTATAGCTGGATTTTCTGCCTGATACATTAGCAATTTACTTTATTTTATTTATTTATTTTAGAATTGTTAAGTTACAGTTTTGATGTTAAAAGCTTTTTTTTATGTTCAGTAACGTTCAATTACATTTGAACAGCTGTTCTTCATGGCTGAGTTTGTGTGGGCCTCATTTCTACATTTTACCATTTCATTGTTGATTTACTAAATTAATTACCAGTCGTTCTTCTTACAGAGCAAATTGTTTACATTTCAATATTTAATTATTTAGTTGATTAAAAATGACTTTTGATTTGAGGCATATCCTTTTCCTATCTGTGTTGTGATTGATGTCTTTTCGTTGGTTGCTCCAGATCATCTTCTACGAGGACAGGAACTTCCAGGGTCGTTCCTATGAGACCAGCTCAGACTGCCCTGAGTTGACCTCCTACCTGAGCAGGTGCAACTCCTGCAGGGTGGAGAGCGGCTGCTTCATGGTGTACGACCGCTCCAACTTCCAGGGAAACCAGTACTTTGTGAGGAGAGGAGAGTATGGTGACTACCAGCGGATGGGCATGTCTGACTCCGTTCGCTCTTGCCGTATGATCCCCATGGTAAGATGGCTCTATTGGAAAACAACTTATATATATGATGCATTTATAGTGTCATATGTATAGTTTATATATAGCTTAATACAATGTATAAAAAAATGTAAGTATTTGATTGTAAACTGATCAGATTCCTATTTAATTACTGTGATCATGTTCTTACTTTAAATATGTGTCCTTATTAACTTTACAGCACAAAGGACAGTTCAGGATGCAGGTCTATGAGAGAGAGAACTTCGGGGGTCAGATGCACGAGATGATGGACGACTGTGACTCCATCCAGGAGCGTTACCGCATGTCCGACTGCCAGTCCTGCAACGTGATGGAGGGCCACTGGCTCATGTACGAGCAGCCCCACTTCAGAGGCAGGCAGATGTACGTGAGGCCTGGAGAGTACAGGAACCTCAGAGAGATGGGAAACAGCTCCGTGAACAGATACACCTCCATGAGACGTGTCCTGGATTCCTGCGAGAGCCAGCATCATTGAAGTCTGAGATTCTTATTTTTCTGGCATTCAAAATAAATATTGGATAATTGAAATGCATGTTTCATTGTCTATGTATTACTTACCTAAACTTTAATGATCATTCTAGTACAAGTGAATGATAACATTTTGTCTCTAGTGCCTTCAGAAAGTATTCATACCCCTTAACTTATTCCACACTTTGTTGTGTCACAGGCTGAATAATAAAAAATTATACAATTCTCCCACATCTACAAACAATACCCTGTAACAACAAAGCGAAAATATGTTTTTAGATATTTTTGCACATTTATTGCAAATTAAATACAGAAATGTCCCATTTTATATAGGTATTCAATACTTTGTATAAACACCTTTGGCAGCGATTACAGCTGTGTGTCCTTTTGGGTAAGTCTCTAAGAGCTTTCCAAAAGTGGATTGTGCAACATTGGCCCATTATTTTTTTTCAAAATTCTTCAAGCTCTGTGAAATTGGTTGTTTATTACTGCGAGACAACCATTTTCAGGTCTTGCCATATATTTCCAAGTAGATTTAAGTCAATACTGTAACTCAACCACTAAGGAACATTCATTATTCTTCTTGGTAAGCAACTCCAGTGTAGATTTGGCCTTGTGTTTGAGGTTATTGTCCTGCTGAAAGGGGAATTAATCTCCCAGTGTCTGGTGGAAAGTAGACTGAATCAGGTTTTCTTCTAGGATTGTGACTGTGCTTAGCTCCATTCTGTTTCTTTTTTATCCTGAAAAACTCCCCAGTCCTTAACGATAAACAAGCATACCCGTAACATGATGCAGGGACCACTAAGCTTGAAAATATGGAGTGTGGTACTCAGTAATGTGTTGTATTGGATTTGCCCCAAACATAACACTTTGTATTCAGGATATAAAGTTAATTTTGTATTACTTTAGTGCTTTGTTGTCAACAGGATGCATGTTTTGGTATATTTTTTTATTCTGTAAAGGCTGTTAATTAGTTAGTATTGTGCAGTAAGTACAATGTTGTTGATCCATCCTCAGTTTTATCCTATCACAGCCATGAAACTCTAACTGTTTTAAAGTCATCATTGGCCTCATGCTGATATCCTTGAGCGGTTTCCTTCCTCTCCTACAAGATACAGAGATGAGGTAGTCGTTGAAAAATCATGTTAAACACTATTATTGGATACAGTGAGTCCCATGCAATTTATTGTGTGACTTGTTAAGCAATATTTTTACTCCTGAACTTATTTAGGCTTTACCATAACAAAGGGGCTGAATACTTATTGACTCAAGACATTTCAGCTTTTCATTTTTAATAAATCTGTAACAATTTAGAAAAACATAATTCCACTTTGACATTATGGGATGTTATGTGTTGGCCAAAAAATCTAAATTGAATCCATTTTAAATTCAATCTGTAACACGACAAAACGTGGAAACGTGAAGGGGTGTGAATACTTTCTGAAGGCGCTATATTTCCTTTAGTGTCAATTAATGAAAAAATGCTTTTGGTTTAGGAGACCTGTTTATATTGTAGTCCTAAAATATGCACCATGCTTATTTCTGAAACAACTAATATTGCCTATACTGTATATGTTTATATCAGAGCCAACGTAGGTGCACGCTGCCACCTTACTACCCCGATACAGATTCAAACACAGCTCTGATGATTATAACCATGTTTACATCTAGACATTATTCTGGAGCCCACCAGGCACCAGAATAATGGATAGTCCATATGAATGATAGAAACTCATATACGGTAGGTGTCTGTGACATCATCTTGAGTTGAACTTAGGTAATGCAATTGAGTAAATTGATCTAAAAAGGAACATTTGTAAATACAGACAACTTCATTATGTACAGGGCCACAACATTCACTTGCTCTATGTTTTGGGGATTGTGGGTAATTTGGCTCATCGTGAATTTCGTACATCTTGGGTTATTGAACTTAGTGCCCTTAGTTCTTACAGTAGCAAATGGTCAGTAATTCTAATAACCGGCAAAGTCAGCTCTTCCAACATGGAGTCTGCTGGTCAAACTACTGAAAGTACCATTTGAGGGGTAGAGTATGCAACCTACTGTAAAAAAATAACTAACTAAATATAATTTGGCCGTCATGTTGTTTAAGCCTTTAACTTATTTTGAATTTACTTGATTATTGTGAGTTACACAAACAAAGGAATCTAAGTTGAAACTTTGTTGAATTTAATAAATCAGGCCAGCCTACCATTTTCCCTAGGATAGCTACTGCAGCAAGAGAGTGAAGGAGAGGTTGCTAACTAAGTGTATGTAACTTGTGCTAGCCAGCTAACTAACTTTGGTACCTGGGGTAAAACAATGAAGCTTTTTTTAGTTCGGTAGCTCCTGCACCGCTCTTTGCTAGCTAACGTAACGCTGCATCCAAAACTCATAGAACTCCAAAACTGATAAGGTGGCTGCAATAATGCTTATATTTGTGATCTATCCCCTTTCTAAACATATTGCATTATATTTACTGAACTTATTTATGGATTCAGCTTAAATTCTTTGTCATTGAATCTAATTACAGATTATCTCAACATTTTGAATGGCGGTGACACCATGTCCCTTTGTCAAATTAGCATGCCTGACTAAAATGGAAGAGTGAAGGAGTGGTTTAGCATGTACAGTACATGTTTACAGGTTAGTGCTGTAGCCTTCTGAAACTATAACCAGCACCATTCACTTAGAAAGTGGATTATATCACAGTCTGTCAAATGTAAACACAACTGCAACTCCTAAACTCCTGAAACTCCTAAACACAAACACAACTCCTTATCATTTTTGGAGGCATGTTCTTGACACAACAGTCTTACAGTAGCTAGTAAAATAGTTTAGGAGTGTCTGTTAACGATCTGTAAATAACTTTGGCTAGCTGGCTAACTAACATCGCTAATCTGCAGGCCAAAACAATTCACTTATTTACAGCTAGTTAGCGGTCTCACCGTTATTTGCTGTCAAGTGTAATGTTACCCCCAGAACTGATAAGGTGTGTTCACTAATGGTTCCATTTCCCTCTTTGTGACATGTCCACTTTCCAAGCCTATTGGCTCATGGCAGACACCAGACCTTATGCACTTGTCTTACTAATTGGTTCCTTTTGATTGATGAGATGGTTGTTATGCTCTGTTTTAATGAACTAGGACACATCAGGAATACTTAGAAATTTAACACTTTATTGAGTTAAACTAAAAAGTTGTGATTTTAACAGGAATCAGTGATACGTCTAACCGACATGAATCTATTCATGGAGCTGTTTCCCATCTCTCTGAGGTTCCTGTACTCTCCGGGCCTCACGTACATCTGCCTGCCTCTGAAGTGGGGCTGCTCGTACATGAGCCAGTGGCCGTCCATCACGTTGCAGGACTGGCAGTCGGACATGCGGTAACGATCCTGGATGGAGTCACAGTCGTCCATCAGCTCGTGCATCTGGCCTCCGAAGTTCTCCCTCTCATACATCCTCATTCTGAACTGGCCCCTATACTGTTGATAAAAGCAACAGGTCAGACAGATATGGAACTACTGTAGATCCAACCGGTGGACTCATACATTTAAATGTCAAATCTTGTTGATGACATGAGTTCACAACCCTTGCTGTTGAAACTATCTGCATCAGCTAAGAAGCAGCTACACACTCCTTTACTTACACTGGGGATGTTACGACAGGACCTGATGCAGTCGCTCATGGTCATACCCATCAGGCGCTGGTTGTCGGGGTACTCTCCTCTCCTAACCATCATCTGGTGACCCATGAAGTTGGGGCGCTCATAGACCATGAAGCAGCCGCTCTCCACCCTGCAGGAGTTGCACCTGCTCAGGTAGGAGGTGACCTCAGCGCAGTCGTTGCTGGTCTCATAGGAACGACCCTGGAAGTTCTTGTCCTCGTAGAAGATGATCTACACAGACAATCACACAGTTAGTGCTCGATATGTTGAAATTAGTGCACTGATGCTCATTTGATTAGCAATGCCTTGTTTCCGATCCGACAGTCTTCTTTGGAAGCATTGCTGCTTGGATAGACCCAGAGAGATGGGCATGGAGGAAGACTTGCAGTGGCACTTACCTTGCCCATGGTCATGGTGATGGTGATCCAATCTCTTATCCAATTTCAGATGGAATGCTGGACCATCGACCTCCTGTCCCTTTTATACCTTGGACCGCATTCACATCTCCATATTTATTGTTCTAGAACTCCATGAGTCATCATTCTATATTGTTGTGCAAGCCAGTCCTATAGTGGCACGTACTGAATGCCACGTTTATAACTATGTCACTGGGGGTAAAATAGAGGATCATGTTTGTTTCCAGCTAACCCTAGCTACCCTAATACTAGCTAAAGTAGTATATTAGTATTTGATCAAGTATTCCAGATCAATTGAGATGGAACTGAGATGGAATTCAATGTACATTATTTTATTGTGAGGTATTATTTTACTGGATCGTTTTTTTTATGGCACTATGTACACTACCGGTCAAAAGTTTTAGAACACCTTCTCATTCCAGGGTTTTTCTTTATTTTTACTATTTTCTGCATTGTAGAATAATAGTGAAGACATCACAACTATGAAATAACACATATGGAATAATGTAGTAACCAAAAAAGTGTCAAACAAATCCCAACATATTTTATATTCGAGATTCTTCAAATAGCAACCCTATGTATTGATGACAGCTTTGCACACTCTTAGCATTCTCTCAACCAGCTTCATCTGGAATGCTTTTACAACAGTCTTGAAAGAGTTCCCACATATCCTGAGCACTTGTTGGCTGCTTTTCCTTCACTCTGTGGTCAGACTCATCCCAAACCATCTCAATTGGTTGAGGGCAGGGGATTGTGGAGGCCAGGTCATCTGATGCAGCACTCCATCATTCTCCTTCTGAGTAAAATAGCCCTTACACAGCCTGGAGGTGTGTTGGGTCCTGTTGAAAAACAAATGATAGTCCCATTTAGCCCAAACCAGATGGGATGGCGTATCGCTGCAAAATTCTGTGGTAGCCATGCTGGTTAAGTGTGCCTTGAATTCTAAATAAATGACAGACAGTGTCACCAGCAAAGCACCCCCACACCATAACCCCTCCTCCTCTATGCTTTACTGTGGGAAATACACATGCAGAGATCATCCATTCACCCCCCACCGAGTCTCACAAAGACACAGTGGTTGGAACCAAAGATCTCCAATTTTGGCTCATCAGACCAAAGGACAAATTTCCACCGGTCTAACGTCCATTGCTCGTGTTTCTTGGCCCAAGCAAGTCTCTTCTTCTTCTTAGTTTCCTTTAGTACTGGTTTCTTTGCAGCAATTCGACCATGAAGGCCTGATTCACAGTCTCCTCTGAACAGTTGATGTTGAGATGTGTTTGTTACTTGAACTGTATAAACCATTTATTTGGGCTGCAATTTCTGGGGATGGTAAATCTAATGAACTTATCCTCTGCAGCAGAGATAACTTTTGGTCTTCTTGTGGCGGTCCTCATGAGAGCCAGTTTCATCATAGCGCTTGATGGTTTTTGCGACTGCACTTGAAGAAACTTTCAAAGTTCTTGAAATTTTCTGTGTTGACTGACCTTCATGTCTTAAAGTAATGATGGACTGTCGTTTCTCTTTGCTTATTTGAGCTGTTCTTGCTATAATATGGTATTTTACCAATTAGGGCTATCTTCTGTATACCCCCTACCTTGTCACAACACAACTGATTGGCTCAAATGCAATAAGAAGGAAAGAAATTCCTCAAATTAACTTTTAAGAAGGCACATCTGTTAATTGAAATGCATTCCAGGTGACTACCTCATGAAGCTGGTTGAGATAATTCCAAGAGTGTATAAAGCTGTGATCAAGGCAAAGGGTGGCTATTAGATTTTTTTTGGTTACTACATGATTCCATATCTGTTATTTCGTAATTTTGATGTCTTCACTATTATTCTACAATGTATAAACTAGTAAAAATAAAGAAAAACCCTTGAATCAATAGGTGTTCTAAAACTTTTGACCGCTAGTGTATGTATTTCTAAAATGTAGGGAATCAGTAGTGTTTTATTATTTCAATATTTACCTGATAATTACTTTGTCCTCTGATTCTTATTTTAATTTTTATTTTGAGAAGAACCAGGAAGTTGTTGATGTTATGTTGTTAATGTGGTCAGACCAGTAAAGCTGCCAGATGTTTCTTCATCCAGTGCTTGTCCTCATGAAGTCATACACCCACCTTTAAAATAACCCTCTATCTACATCATCTTTGTCCTGCTGAGAAATGCTGTGCTTGAGTTGAACTAAAAATGTGTTCACATTTCTTTCATTTATGATATGCAGCAACTCTATAACTATATATTGCTGACCAAAATCGACAGCTTGGGACTATAAGGTTCTATGATTCTGAGAAAATTGGCTTTAAAGTTTTGAACCCTCATTGGTTTGAATGGTGTCAGCCATTTTTATCTTGTATTCTTTTGAATTTAACATGAATTGGGGTAATTAGAGTATACACAGGAAGATAACATTGAAAAGAACAAGGCTATGTCAATAACTCAAGCCTGACAAAAATGCAGATCGAACCTTATAGTCCAAAGCTTTCAACATGTAATTACAATAGAGAACTGTAAACATTTCAACAGATAAGGTTTATCAACAATTATTGAATTAAAAAGAAACTGGTCAAATACTGTTCTCAGTATACTGTGTAGATATGTAATCACCCCAATAAATACAATGTCAGGTAACTAGCTATATGGTGTTTGTGCAACTTAATATAAAGTGTGACCAAGTTCACTAAGTGGGGCCAAGTTCATTAAGTGGGACCAAGTTCATTAAGTGTGGCCAAGTTCACTTAGTGTGACCAAGTTCACTAAGTGTGAGCAAGTTCACTAAGTGTGAGCAAGTTCACTAATTGTGACCAAGTTCACTAAGTGTGAGCAAGTTCACTAATTGTGACCAAGTTCCCTAAGTGTGGCTAAGTTTACTAGTAAATATACTGTAACTGTATTTTAACCTGGTAAAGTACCATCTAGCATAGTCACCCAAACTGAAGAATACGCCATGTTCTATTTCTGATGAGAACAATACATGTCATGGCCCCCATGCTGCATTCAGCATCCAATAATAACTCATGTAGATGTGCTGTGTAAAATGTATACAAGCCCCACGTGGGCCTTGTGATGACTCATGCTATTTAGCACAAAGGTATGCAAGGTGCCCTGTGGACCCAATGTCAATATAAAAGTGCCACTGGATCGACACAACACACCGTGTCTTCTGCGTGTCATCTAATCAAGCTTCACCATCAAGCTAAACCAGCCATGACCAGAGTAATACAGAGCAGGGGATTTTTATTCACTATAAGAGCTGGCCATTGAGATATGAATATAGTGTCTTGCATAGCAGCTATAACCACAAAATCCTAATCATATCAATCTGTGAGAACAAAGCAACGTTTTTCAGCTAAATAATGCTAAACTATCTTTGTTTTATTAAAATAATATAGAGTTATTATATGAGATCCTGCAGTTGATATGCATTATATACAAAGTTAAGAATTTATAATTATGTTTTTAATTATTAATAGTAATGACAAATGAATCACAATCAATTCATAATGATTAACTATGTTAATTATGTAAAACATTTAAGATCATAGCTTTTATAATCCTCTCAACATAGGTGAAGAGGTCATAGGTTAAATCATTTTCTCAATCAAATCACCCTCTCAGATCATCTTCTATGAGGACAGGAACTTCCAGGGTCGCAGCTATGAGACCAGCAGCGACTGCCCCGACCTCAACATGTACCTAAACCGCTGCCAGTCGGTCAGGGTGGAAATGGGCTGCTTCGTCATCTACGACCGCTCCAACTTCATGGGCAACCAGATGTTCCTGAAGAGGGGAGAGTACTCCGACTTCCAGCGTATGGGCTCCGTGATGGGCATGGGGGATATGACCATGTTGGAGTCCATCCGTTCCTGTCGCATGATCCCAATGGTAAGACGTCCACAGTTGGAGTTCCACCGTCTCCTGGTGTTCGATGATGACATGATTATATTTATGATGTTGTTCATGCTATTTCTCTTCATATAAAGAGTGCATTTTTTATATTTTTGAGTAGCTAGATGTTCGTGAATGGTGATGAAGTGTGAGTTACTAGGACTCTGTACATCTGATACTTGACGTGCTGTTCACCTGGGTCGTGTTCAGCAGGGCACACCGCAGCCAAACGTTTTGTAACAGAAAACAAAAATATGTCTTCTAATTGAACAAGTTTAGGTATTATCAAAACAGTTTGTCCCTAATGATCGTGGTCCAGGCCTCTATTACTGTTTAAGTCAGCTGACAAGCAATGATAAATATAATACTGGAAGCATAGAGTACACACACGGTAGTAACTGTCAATGTTCTCCCTCCCCAACAGCACCGGGGACAGTTCAGAATGAGGCTGTACGAGGAGGAGAGCTTCGGAGGCCAGATGCACGAGCTGATGGAAGACTGCGAGTCCATCCAGGAGCGCTTCCGCATGTCCGAGATGCAGTCCTGCAACGTGATGGACGGACACTGGCTCATGTACGAGCAGCCCCATTTCAGAGGCAGGATGATGTACGTGAGGCCTGGAGAGTACAGGAGTATCAGAGACATGGGCATGAGCACCATGATGAGAATTCGCTCCATCAGAAGGATCATGGGATGCCTGTGAGGGTCAGCGGCATTGATGCCTGAGATTCCTGCTGTCCTGACATCCAAAAGGCTGCTAAAATTCACAATTCTCATTGAATGTAATAAAACTTTTATTTTGAAGTACCTGTTCTCTTCTTTTTTCTAGCAAATCTAATCTACCCATGGTATTTAAATTACACTGGTTTATTCTGACAGATTGGTGTCTGGAGAGGGATTTTGATACACCAAATGTGCACATAACATTAATTTATCAATAGCAAAAAATATATATATATATCTATACATATATATATATATATATATATGCATTTTCTCACTGGCTCAATTTAATCAAATTGAACCCATGTTACAGTACATAAAATGATATTACTCAGAAAGCCTGCTGTACTCAGAAAGCCTGCTGTACTCAGAAAGCCTGATGTACTCAGAAAGCCTGCTGTACTCAGAAAGCCTGATGTACTCAGAAAGCCTGCTGTACTCAGAAAGCCTGATGTACTCAGAAAGCCTGCTGTACTCAGAAAGCCTGATGTACTCAGAAAGCCTGATGTACTCAGAAAGCCTGATGTACTCAGAAAGCCTGCTGTACTCAGAAAGCCTGATGTACTCAGAAAGCCTGCTGTACTCAGAAAGCCTGATGTACTCAGAAAGCCTGCTGTACTCAGAAAGCCTGATGTACTCAGAAAGCCTGCTGTACTCAGAAAGCCTGATGTACTCAGAAAGCCTGCTGTACTCAGAAAGCCTGATGTACTCAGAAAGCCTGCTGTACTCAGAAAGCCTGATGTACTCAGAAAGCCTGCTGTACTCAGAAAGCCTGATGTACTCAGAAAGCCTGATGTACTCAGAAAGCCTGATGTACTCAGAAAGCCTGCTGTACTCAGAAAGCCTGATGTACTCAGAAAGCCTGCTGTACTCAGAAAGCCTGATGTACTCAGAAAGCCTGATGTACTCAGAAAGCCTGATGTACTCAGAAAGCCTGCTGTACTCAGAAAGCCTGATGTACTGTAACCTCCAGTTTCTGAAACGTATTTTGCAGAAAACTAATCATTATTGTCAATTGTTAGCATTATGCTAGTTTACATGTTCTCCACAGTATAATGTATAACCCATGGACAATGGACTGGTTTAGGAACACGAGAGAAGTGATGTATAATCAATGGACTGGTTTAGAGACGCTAGAGAAGTGATGTATAATGACAGGTAGCCTAGTGGTTAGAGCAATGGGACAGTAACCAAAAGGTTTCTGGATCGAATCCCCGAGCTGACAAGGTAAATGTCGTTCTGAGCAAGTCAGTTAACCCACTGTTCCCTGGGTGCCAAATACGTGGATGTTGATTATGGCCCCCTGCACCTCTCTGATTCAGAGGGGTTGGGTTAAATGTGGAGTTGAATGCGTTCAGTTGTACAACTGACTAGGTATCCCCCCTTTCCTAACCAATGAACTGGTTTAGAGACGTAATGTATAACCAATGAACTGGTTTAGAGACGTAATGTATAACCAATGAACTGGTTTAGAGACGTAATGTATAACCAATGAACTGGTTTAGAGACGTTAAAGAGGTAATGTATAACCAATGGACTGTTGACTGGTTTAAAGAAGTCAGAGGAATTGGACATCATTTCCGCTGATAATAGTAGTTCATAAACGTGGACTGTATGTGAGCATCAAATGTGCAGCATGGATGTGTATCCCTTTTTCTGTTGTTGTTTTTTGGGGTGTGTTTTCTGAAACATTTCTAATAGTTTCAACTGTATTCTTCGTGGGCATGATACGTTTTTGTAGGGACATCAAATGTATTCCGTTACAGTACATAACAACCAGACAGCGGTATACCTCTCTATGCTGCGTCATGTTGCTTGGTCAGGGATTCTTCACAATGGGGCCACCCATTTCACTGAACACAATAGATGTATTATAAAAGTAAGGTATTTGATAGGGGTCAGGATTACAGTACATTGTGGCTATTCAATTTCAGAACAGATCAAAGTGTATAGTCGCCCACCTGCTTACATAATTCATGTATTACAGTCATCTGCTTTCTTTATGCCCACGCAGGTACACACACACACTTATGCACACACACACACACACACACACACACACACACACACACACACACACACACACACACACACACACACACACACACACACACACACACACACACACACACTCTCTCTTGCACGTTGAGAGCCAAAAGGCAACCACAAAACCAACCCTATAGGAACAACTTAATATAAAGTGTTACCCTATAGGAACAACTTAATATAAAGTGTTACCCTATAGGAACAACTTAATATAAAGTGTTACCCTATAGGAACAACTTAATATAAAGTGTTACCCTATAGGAACAACTTAATATAAAGTGTTACCCTATAGGAACAACTTAATGTAAAGTGTTACCCTATAGGAACAACTTAATATAAAGTGTTACCCTATAGGAACAACTTAATATAAAGTGTTACCCTATAGGAACAACTTAATATAAAGTGTTACCCTATAGGAACAACTTAATGTAAAGTGTTACCCTATAGGAACAACTTAATGTAAAGTGTTACCCTATAGGAACAACTTAATATAAAGTGTTACCCTATATTAATATAAAGCGTTACCCTATAGGAACAACTTAATATAAAGTGTTACCCTATATTAATATAAAGTGTTACCCTATAGGAACAACTTCATGTAAAGTGTTACCCTATAGGAACAACTTAATATAAAGTGTTACCCTATATTAATATAAAGCGTTACCCTATAGGAACAACTTAATATAAAGTGTTACCCTATATTAATATAAAGTGTTACCCTATAGGAACAACTTCATGTAAAGTGTTACCCTATAGGAACAACTTAATATAAAGTGTTACCCTATATTAATATAAAGCGTTACCCTATAGGAACAACTTAATATAAAGTGTTACCCTATATTAATGTAAAGTGTTACCCTATAGGAACAACTTCATGTAAAGTGTTACCCTATAGGAACAACTTCATGTAAAGTGTTACCCTATAGGAACAACTTCATGTAAAGTGTTACCCTATAGGAACAACTTAATATAAAGTGTTACCCTATAGGAACAACTTCATGTAAAGTGTTACCCTATAGGAACAACTTAATATAAAGTGTTACCCTATAGGAACAACTTCATGTAAAGCGTTACCCTATAGGAACAACTTAATATAAAGTGTTACCCTATAGGAACAACTTAATATAAAGTGTTACCCTATAGGAACAACTTAATGTAAAGTGTTACCCTATATTAATATAAAGCGTTACCCTATAGGAACAACTTAATGTAAAGTGTTACCCTATAGGAACAACTTAATATAAAGTGTTACCCTATAGGAACAACTTCATGTAAAGTGTTACCCTATAGGAACAACTTCATGTAAAGTGTTACCCTATATTAATATAAAGTGTTACCCTATAGGAACAACTTAATGTAAAGTGTTACCCTATAGGAACAACTTAATATAAAGCGTTACCCTATAGGAACAACTTAATGTAAAGTGTTACCCTATAGGAACAACTTAATATAAAGTGTTACCCTATAGGAACAACTTCATGTAAAGTGTTACCCTATAGGAACAACTTAATATAAAGTGTTACCCTATATTAATATAAAGTGTTACCCTATAGGAACAACTTAATGTAAAGTGTTACCCTATAGGAACAACTTAATATAAAGTGTTACCCTATAGGAACAACTTCATGTAAAGTGTTACCCTATAGGAACAACTTCATGTAAAGTGTTACCCTATATTAATATAAAGTGTTACCCTATAGGAACAACTTAATGTAAAGTGTTACCCTATAGGAACAACTTAATGTAAAGTGTTACCCTATAGGAACAACTTAATATAAAGTGTTACCCTATAGGAACAACTTCATGTAAAGTGTTACCCTATAGGAACAACTTAATATAAAGTGTTACCCTATAGGAACAACTTAATATAAAGTGTTACCCTATATTAATATAAAGTGTTACCCTATAGGAACAACTTCATGTAAAGTGTTACCCTATAGGAACAACTTAATGTAAAGTGTTACCCTATAGGAACAACTTAATGTAAAGTGTTACCCTATATTAATATAAAGTGTTACCCTATAGGAACAACTTCATGTAAAGTGTTACCCTATAGGAACAACTTCATGTAAAGTGTTACCCTATAGGAACAACTTCATGTAAAGTGTTACCCTATAGGAACAACTTAATATAAAGTGTTACCCTATATTAATATAAAGTGTTACCCTATAGGAACAACTTCATGTAAAGTGTTACCCTATAGGAACAACTTCATGTAAAGTGTTACCCTATAGGAACAACTTCATGTAAAGTGTTACCCTATAGGAACAACTTCATGTAAAGTGTTACCCTATAGGAACAACTTCATGTAAAGTGTTACCCTATAGGAACAACTTCATGTAAAGTGTTACCCTATAGGAACAACTTCATGTAAAGTGTTACCCTATAGGAACAACTTCATGTAAAGTGTTACCCTATAGGAACAACTTCATGTAAAGTGTTACCCTATAGGAACAACTTCATGTAAAGCGTTACCCTATAGGAACAACTTCATGTAAAGGGTTACCCTATAGGGCCAACTTTACCCTATAAAATAAATGTAATATAATGTGTTACCCTATAAAATAAACTTAATATAATGTGTTACCCTATAAAATAAACTTAATATAAAGTATTACACTATAAAATAAACTTAATATAAAGTGTTACCCTATAAAATAAACGTATTATAAAGGTTTGATTCCTGCTGGGGCCACCCATACAACAATGTATGCACATATGACTGTAAACTCTGAATATTAATTTTTTTTTCATTAGGATGACATACAGGTAACTGCACAGATAATGGAAACACTTGAGTAAATGAGGGATACAAAGTGTATTGAAAGTGTATTGAAAGTGTATTGGAAACAGGTGCTTCCACACAGGTGTGGTTCCCATCATGCTTAGGATCATGCATCCAAATGCTGGGTAGGCCATTATTTTGGTTACCATGGCAATGCATGCCCCCATAGGCTGACATTGCCCCATCCACAGGGCTTGAGTGGTCACTGAATGGTTTGACGAGCATGAAAACGATGTAAACCATATGCCATGGGGGATTCTAGAGCGGCCCCTGAGACAGGAACACTTATGGGGAATTCTGGAGCGGCCCCTGAGACAGGAACACTTATGGGGGATTCTGGAGCGGCCCCTGACACAGGAACACTTATGGGGGATTCTGGAGCGGCCCCTGAGACAGTGTTTTCTGTCAAACTAAATATCACAGTATCTTTCAATGATATTGAATGTAGCTACTGTACAAACACTTGAAAATTTCACATTTGCATGCACTTTTTAAATAACACTGAATATTATATTGCTGATACACTCAAGGAGCAATTAAAACAACCCCCATATTGCTTTTGATACTTTTTTTTAATACTATTTTGATACTATGCAATATAAATGGTAAGGTACACCTTTACCTACACCTTACCTACCACTTAAAGGTAAAATCAACTATCTTTTGGTATTGTTCAATAGTCCGCAGTTTGCATCATGATGATGTAGACGGTGACACTTTGCTTCTTGAAAGTCCAATATCTTGTGAACTGGACTGCTGACATGCAACATATTTCGGGACTGTAATCAACAGTGGAATACCAAAATATAATTTTTGAGTGGAAGTTTCTTGTGTGCACTGCACAAACCTATTCCTAATGCAAATGAAATAGGCATGAGCATAGCCTATAAAGTTAAATAAAGGTTTAATTTAAGTTAAAATAAAATAAAATAAGTGTTTCCCCTAAATGGTTCATTATGAGCACATCATTTACATAAATAAAATGTTGAAGCTAAATTAAAATCCATAAATAGTTTATTCACCTTTCAGAGTCTATTTCAAAGAGACTGTACAATACGTCTAAAAGGAATCAGACCTAATCTAAACCCTTTTACCTTACAGAGCACTAAATGATAACTCTTTGCCGTGAGCGTGGCGTTGATGTAGAGTACAGTACAGTGTTGCTCAGCTGACTCAGCGTTTTATACAATTGGGCGGTAGATTCTTCTGGAGCTACATCAAGCATAAAAGGCAGCACGCCAGTAGGGAGAACAACAGAAATCTAATAACTGTGACCATGAACGGAAAGGTACTGTAATGTGGGGCTGTGATCAAAGTCTGTGCACAGTGCTGAACTGTACGCCATCTGGCACTGGAACTATGAATCTAGGATGCATCAGAGCCCATTTCCAATGGGGAATATATCCTTGATGTGTGTGTTTTTAGATTCAGAACACTATGATAACTACAGATTACTTATAATGACTTGTAATTATAATCATGGTTGCATTGTTTGATTTTGTCAGACACATTACAATTATTATGTAGAATAATTTCTGAACGGGATAGAATGTATGAGTTTTTGCACATCAAAATCAATTGGTTTCACGTCAAGATGTTTAGACTTTCAAAGCATACTTTCTCTTTCTCCAGATCATCTTCTACGAGGACAGGAACTTCCAAGGCTGCTCCTATGAGTGCAGCAGCGACTGCTCCGAGCTCTCCTCCCACCTGAACAGGTGCAACTCCTGCAGGGTGGAGAGTGGCATGTTCATGGTGTACGACCGGCCCAACTACATGGGCCACCAGTACTTCCTGAGGAGGGGAGAGTACCCTGAGTACCAGCACATGTTAGGCTTCAACGACTGCATCAGGTCTTGTCGTATGATCCCCCAGGTAAGCACTTCTGCAGACAGCACAACAGACCACAACTATTCACAACCACACCACAATGACCACAATCATCGATGCCATAAAACTATCTTACCCTCCAAAATCTAAGTCTGTCTAAAGTTTTCACACCTCAAATGTAATCTAAAGTCAACATAAAAACACATCCCATGCCATCGGTTGTGTAGATCCAGCTAAATGCCTCAACCGCAAATGAATGAAAAGGATAACAATTATACCGTATTGTGCTTATCTTTTCATTCTTTTTAGATTGTGGCATATTGCATTGTATGCCATCCTATCAACCAAGCTCATCCTGTTCCGTTAATAGATGCGTGAAATGTGTTATTTTCTTTCCAATAGCACATGGGCCAGTTCAGGATGAGGATCTACGAGAAGGAGAACTTCGGAGGCCAGATGCACGAGGTGATGGACGACTGTGACTCCATCCAGGAGCGTTACCATATGCCCGAGATGCAGTCCTGCAACGTGATGGACGGCCACTGGGTCATGTACGAGCAGCCCCAATTCAGAGGCATGCAGACCTACCTGAGGCCTGGAGAGTACAGGAACACGAGAGAGATGGGAATGGGAAATGATGAAATGAGGTTCCAGTCCATGAGGCGCATCAGCAGTGATGCTGCCTTTTAAATGTGCTGTCTTTAAAGAGTGCAACGACTTTTTAATAAACATTTTAAACCTTCATTTTTTGCAGTGATTTTCTTACCTTATTTCCACCAGCCACTGCACTGTAAATTACTATTATATCAATATAATACTCTAACCACTAAAAAGCCACTATAAGTAACGATTATACTGCAACCACTAGAAACAGTAATATCAGCTGAAATGTCTGTAAACACAATGTAAACAAAAATGTTCCTTTTCCCCCAAATTCTATAATCCTTAAGTCTTAAAAACCCTCTAGCCTATGCTAGGCACTTGACACTGCCTTGTGTATGGGTGTTTTAGACAAGATAAGCTCTTAACAACAGAATCCTGCCGACTACGCCAAATGAGGATGTGAATAAGAAATAAGACTACGCCACTTTTTTTTTTAAAGGCAAAGAAGGTCCTGTAATTAACTAAAATGATGAAGCATGGAAATCAGACAGGTGCTCAAGTGATCAATTGTTTTGTTTACTATGAGGAACTTCAGCTTTGAGGAACTTCAGATTTGAGGAAGGAACTTCAGCTTTGAGGAACTTCAGCTTTGAAAGCTCAGCTCAACAGATCATACTGTCCTTACTCAGACATAATCAATCACTCACAAATTCACACTCACTCTTAAGAACTTGTGACTAACTTGTCACAACCCTTCACACTACACAGTGGCAGGCCATATTTATCAAACCACTTCCCACTTCCATCCCCCAAAAGTGTAACATTACCATAATATAAACACAAACTCATCAAATAGAATATGTGGTAATAATTTCTATGAAGCATACATAACTCCTTATAAGTGCCTTAATAATGCCTTATAATACACTTATAGTACCTTATAATACTCGCTATAAGATATAATGTATCATAAGTAGTTATAGCTTTCTTACAATACATTACTATAATGCATTATCAGCCTAAAAAGCATCATGCATTATTGACCTACCTAAAATGCTCTGTCCCAGACCTTCTGTTTTCAACTCTCTAGAGGCAGCAGGAGAGGTAGAGATACTCTCAATGATCTGCTATGAAAGGCCAAATTACATTTACTCCAGCGCTGACCTGTTGCACCCTCGACAACACTGTGAATATTATTATTTGACCCTGCTGGTCATCTATGAACATTTGAACATCTTGGCCATGTTACGTTATAATCTCCACCCGGCACAGCCAGAATCTCCACCCCTTATAGCCTGGTTCCTCTCTAGGTTTCTTCCTAGGTTCTGGCCTTTCTAGGGAGTTTTTCCTAGCTACCGTACTTCTACACCTGCATTGCTTGCTGTTTGGGGTTTTAGGCTGATTTTCTGTACAGCACGTTGTGACATCAGCTGATGTAAGAAGTTAAATGTGATTGATTGATTGATACTTAACAGCATTAATTTCAACTGAGCGTGATTTATAGCATCAGCCTTTTGGTATTTAAAACCGGCCATTACCCCTGCTCTAGGAAAACTAGCTAGCTAGCTCGATCCCTGGATTTTGGAAGGTGCAGCTAGATTAGAGTAGCTACAGTTTATCTAGCTACAGCTTATATCATCTTTAACTCTGCATTGTTGTAAATTGACCCGTAAGCATTTCACTGTTAGTCTACACCAAAAATTGGATTTGATTTTGATTCACTTTGATTAGACTATTTGAGTGAGTCGCTAGCTAATGTTGGCTGGCTAGCTAAAATTTCTAGTGGCACGAGGTATTTGCAAACAGCACAACATTGTGTGATTATCTAAGAGCTAGCTAGCTAACAAGCTGGCTAAGGTAGAAATGTCTGAGCTGCAAGCCAACACTGTGTTGTATTTACCCAAGTTAGCAGGACTGGGTAGCTAACGTTAACTAGCAACAAATATTTGGAAAAGCTAGGCACCTGCGGACACTTACCTAGCTAGCTAGCTAACTGTTTGCTAGGAACACAGCTAACTGTGAAAGATTGCTAATAAGCTGGCAGAGGCTGAAGACATGACTGATGCTAAACATATAATTATCAAGCTAGCCGAGGCAAATTAAGCTTTGACCTAAATATAACACTAATATGTAGCTAGCACGAAATGTGAGTGTTCTTTGCTAGATTTTCACATTCTTGCAATGATATAATGCATTTTATGCTCTCTGGGCTTATAACGCATTATATGTATTATCAGGATGGATAATTACTTATGAACAATTAGTAAGTATGATACAATTCTTTGTATTATAAGACATTATATATACACTTATATGTATGCCTCATATAAAATATGAACAAATATGTTTTTACACAGATGACGGCTACCAAAACAATAACCTATTTTTTTAAATTTAATAAACACATTTTAAAATGTCAGTCAGATCACTCAATCAAATCTACATTATTTCAACCAATGGGGGTGACTGGAATGCTGTGACTAAAGGAATAGTACATATCTGGCATAATCAGGAAGTGAGGCATGTCCAGGAAGAAGGAAAGTAGATCCTGAGGGGAACAACGAGCTCACCTTGCCTAAAACACTAACTTACTGTTGCTTGACATCACATTTGGATAAAAGAAATACACACTTTAAACAAACTACAATTTCTAAAGGCTCTATAGGGCATTCATAGCCATTATAAGCACTACACACGTGCTTCACAAGTAATCCATAAACTCCCGAGTGGCGCAGCAGTCTAAGGCACTGCATCTCAGTGCTAAAGGAATCACAACCGGCCGTGATTGAGAGTCCCATAGGGTGGCGCACAATTGGCCCAGCGTTGTTAGGGTCTGGACGGGGTAGGCCGTCATTGTAAATAAGAATTGGTTCTTAAATGACTTGCCCAGTTAAATACAATTTTTAAAAATATGGCACTAGATAAAGGGTAAGGTTAAAGGACATTCCATCTGGTATTTTGACAAATGTGGCATAACCCTTTTACTATATTTTATATAGCATCTCATTGCTAACAAAGACTTTACTAAGCCTTACAAGCTGTAGTTCCTTTAAATGCACGGTGGATCAATAGCAAGGTCAGGTTCAATAGCAAGGTCAGGTTCAATAGCAAGGTCAGATTCAATAGCAAGGTCAGATTCAATAGCAAGGTCAGATTCAAATGGATTAACTGGGTTAACTGGGTATTTCTCAATATGCATGCTACCGTGCTCTGAGCATGCAAATTGGAGCACAGAACAGTTGGTGTGTGAGTCCAAATCAGAGTATGTGAAATGGGAATGGAGTCTATAAGTCTATATAGACCACTACACCAAGAACTGATATATAATAGCTTCATTTCTTGCAACAAATTCAGTTTTGTTTGACTATTGGTCATTTTTGACCAATTTGTATTTATAAATACTTTTCTGTTCAGAATTAAAGTATCAACTGAACTGATTTCCAATCAAAGTTCAAGACTGCAAATTGGTTTTCCATTTCACTCAGGGAACTAGAGATTCTCAGGGAACTAGAGATTCACTGAAAACAAAAGCCAGCCATAACGTTGTCTACCTGTACATTACTCGTGTAATAATTTACAGGAAATATGTTCATTTAGCCTATTTTCACTTTGAAATGAAAAACCTAATCCCAGTCAATCAATCACTTATCACTGAACATCTAGATCATCTAGATCAAATATTGTTTTCAGTGATTTCTCTGACAGGACATGTCAGTGTGTTAAATTGAGAGGCAATGTACAGTATACATGACCAGCCTCTCATAACAAAAAGTTTGCTCTCTCCTATCCCTCACTCATTATGATGTGCATAATGTAATGTTATTATAATAATATTATACAGTAGATGGGGTGCCCTTTGAAGTAAATGATCAGAGAATTTTCTTGTTTTCTCTCTGTCATTCACACAGCAACAATCCAACAATGGACCCCACCTCACAAATACACACAATGGGGAGTTATAAAGGGTTTAGCTGGAAACCATTGTGTAAAGGGGCCCCTATGCCATTATGCCAACTCGGGACTTTTCACAATGGAGCTGGGGGTTCTTTTGACGTTAAGCCAGGTATAAAAGTACCCAAGGACGGAGAATAAGCTATACATGTTCAGGCCAAGTATCACCATAGATCTGTTACCCAAGCAAGAGTCACCATGACCATGGGAAAGGTACGCCAACCTACAGCCCCTCACCACTGAAGAAACTTTCAAAATTGCAGTTGAACTTGAATTTTGAACTTGTCGTATTACTGTTTGGAGTCAATATTGTTGTTTCTTTTAACCTCCAGATCATCTTCTACGAGGACAGGAACTTCCAGGGTCGTTCCTATGAGACCAGCTCAGACTGCCCTGAGTTGACCTCCTACCTGAGCAGGTGCAACTCCTGCAGGGTGGAGAGCGGCTGCTTCATGGTGTATGACCGCTCCAACTTCCAGGGAAACCAGTACTTTGCGAGGAGAGGAGAGTATGGTGACCACCAGCGTATGGGCATGTCTGACTGCATTAGGTCCTGCCGTAACATCCCCATGGTAAATAAACAACTAATTCATATGTTTCTGTTATCACTGATAGTAGTTTGGATTGGATAAAATTGTTATAATTGGAATAACATTTTATAATAAAAAATGTGTTAACATTTAGCAATTTTTCTAATGGCTTTGGTTGTTGTGGTTTTCCATTACAGCACAGTGGCCAGTTCAGGATGAGGATCTACGAGAGGGAAAACTTTGGAGGCCAGATGCACGAGATGATGGATGACTGTGAGAACATGATGGACCGTTACCGTATGTCCGACTGCCAGTCCTGCAACGTGATGGACGGCCACTGGCTCATGTACGAGCAGCCCAACTACAGAGGCAGGCAGATGTACCTGAGGCCTGGAGAGTACAGGAACTTCAGCAACATGGGGGGAAGCATGGGCAACATGAGATGGCAGTCTATGAGGCGTATCATGGATTCTTGTTAACTCACTGTTTGATGTGAATATTAGGTTGACAATAAAGGCTTGTATAAAAGCATCGGTCGTGACGTGACGTTGTATTGATTAATGTGACGACTACTGCTCATCGAATTATTCATGGTTTATAATTACGTGATTAAATGAATCAGGTAATTATTTAAGTCATTCATCTGGGGCACCATGGGAAAGTTTGGTTTTATTGAGTTTCTATTTCCCAAATTAACTCAAAGAATATCAGAATATCGATTTTTACAACTGTCGCTAATGAATGAATTTCCACTACAGTCTCATCCTGAACATCGCATAACCTGGGAATCTGCACAAACCCACTAAATAAGTCCGTACCACACCAACTGAGGTGATTGTTTATTTACTAACAAGCTAAAATTATAATATAAGATACACATACACACAGTCTAGGCCATTGATTAGAACTTAGTACAATGAAACAGGTCCCTAGCGGGCCAACACAATATCACACGTTACACAAAATGGGGATTTCAAAAGAGAGAGAAAGAGAGAGGGTACGAGAGAAAAGCACACTTGGGTACATTTGTAAACTATGTTTAGTTTAACCCTAATCGTAACCCGAACTGCCGCTCTCATGGGTCAGAATATAATAATGTAATTATGTGTCGAAGGACTCCGATGGGGTCCGAGTTCTGAATTCTCCTCTGATGGCGACACTTCTGTTGTTACCGGGCGTAACACTCTGATTGTCCACACGATGTCAGTGTCCTTTCTCTTCGTGGTCTGTTTCCTAGCCTTGTTCTGAAAGGTGGTCTTCTGAGTACGGTCAGCTGTGTAGCTCAGGGGCTCCAGTGTAGGAATGAAAGCAGTGTAGACACACAATTCTTTGGAGAGTGGTAACCAGGTGGTCCTGCTTGAATTCACCCTCTTAGACACAGCTACTCATCCGTAGATTAAGACGTTCCTTTGTCTTCTTCAACCTCGTGTTACGTTTTGGGGTTACAACTAATCGGACCTTGGCTGCAGCTGGTGGCCACCTAGTCTGATATGATAATTCTTAACATGTTTTATCCCCTCGGGTCAGAAATGGGTCTTTCCGCCTTTAGGGTGTAACTAGTGACGAGGCAAGCTCTGGATTTTACTCAAATACAATTTAGACAACTAACTTCACATTTCCTCTTTATAAAAACATTTGACTTGATCTGGGCATTTTCCACACAATGTACAGTATGCAAACATCAGGTACATATTGTGAAAACTCTTCAAGTTACAATGTTTTCGTTATAACGTCGTCATTTCACTTTTAATAACATAACAAAAACGACATTCATTTTCATATTCCATCTATCGTCATTTACTACCAGTTTGGCTGACGAAACATATTGTTCCAGAGTCCGTTTATTGCATGTTACTGTCACACCCTGACCTGTGTATTCTTTGTTTTCTTTATATATTTTGGTTAGGTCAGGGTGCGACATGGGTAAAGAATGTGTTTTTGTACTCTCTAGGGGTTTTGTAGGTTTATGGGGTTGTTTACCATCTAGGTGTTTTGTATGTCTAAGGTTGCCTAGATTGGTTCTCAATTAGAGGCAGCTGTTTATCGTTGTCTCTGATTGGGAACCATATTTAGGCAGCCATCTTCTTTGGGTATTTTGTGGGTTATTGTCTATGTGATGTTGCATGTTAGCACAGAGTTTCTTTAGCGGTCACGGTTGTTTTAGTGTATGTTGTGGTTTTCTGTCTTTTATTAAATCATGCATTCACACAACGCTGCGCTTTGGTCTCCTCAATATGACGATCGTTACTGTTCTGAGGTAGGTTCTCCATAGGCCCATCATACATTCTCTTCCTCCATATTGAGAGGACAAAGGGATTTTGTTAGCTGCTTTAAGATTTACAATGGGCATGTTGTCATAACCCCCCCCCCCCCCCCCACCACCTCCATACCTCTCGATCTCTCACCTTCTGATGGGTGTGAGAGATGTCTCTTGTAGGAGTGTGGTCCTGATCCAAACAGGCCAGTCATGACACATCCATCTCAAATTCAATTCATTCAATGTTTCAGGTAATTTAATATTTGAATACAAAATAATGTTACATACAATCTATTCCCAAGAAAATATACTTGCAATCTATAACAAAAAGATGATCATTGATTCTTCTTGTGGTTCCAAAACAGCAGTAATGGTATATTTTTCTCCAACACATAATTTATATATTCATATTCTAAAAAAAATAATTACATTTCATTATTTAACCAGGTAGGCCAGTTGAGAACAAGTTCTCATTTACAACTGCGACCTGGGCAAGGTAAAACAAAGCAGTGCAACACAAACAACAACACAGAGTTACACATGGAATAAACAAACATACCGTCAATACCACAATAGAGAAAGTCTATATACAGTGTGTGCAAATGAGGTAGGATAAGGGGGGTGAGGCAATAAATAGGCCATAGTGGCGAAATTATTACAGTATGTTAAATTAAACACTGGGGTGATAGATGAGCAGAAGATGAGTGTGCAAGTAGCGGTACTGGGGTGCAAAGGAGCAAGATAAATAAATAACAATATGGTGATGAGGTAGTTGGATGGGCTGTTTACAGATTGGCTATGTACAGGTGCAGTGATCTGTGAGCTGCTCTGACAGCTGGTGCTTAAAACTAGTGAGGGAGACATGAGTCTCCAGCTTCACGGATTTTTGCAGTTTGTTCGAGTCATTGGCAGCAGAGAACTGTAAGGAAAGGCGGCCGAAGAAAGAATTGGCTTTGGGGGTGACCAGTGAGATATACCTGCTGGTGCTCGTGCTGCAGGTGGGTGCTGCGGGGCTTTACCTAGCAACGACTTATTGATGAACTGGAGCCAGTGGGTTTGGCTAAGGATATGAAGTGAGGGCCAGCCAACGAGAGCATACAGGTCGCAGTGGTGGGTAGTATATGGAGCTTTGGTGACAAAACGGATGGCATTGTGATAGACTGCATCCAATTTGCTGAGTAGTGTTGGAGGCTATTTTGTAAATGACATCGTCGAGGATCGGTAGGATAGTCAGTTTTACAAAGGGTATGTTTTAACAGCATGAGTGAAGGATGCTTTGTTGCGAAATAAGAAGCCGATTCTAGATTTAATTTTGGATTGGAGATGATTAATGTGAGTCTGGAAGTAGAGTTTACAGTCTAACCAGACACCTAGGTATTTGTAGTTGTCCACATATTCTAAGTCAGAACCGTCCAGAGTAGTGATGCTAGAAGGGCGGGCAGGTGCGGGCAACGATCGGTTGAAGAGCATGCATTTAGTTTTACTAGCATTTAAGAGCAGTTGTAGGCCACGGAATAAGAGTTGTATGGCATTTAGGCTCGTCTGGAGGTTAGTTAACTCAGTGTCCAAAGAAGGGCCAGATGTATACAGAATGGTGTCGCCTGCGTAGAGAGGGATCAGAGAATCACCAGCAGCAGAGTGAAATTATTGATGTATCTTCAAACCATCTGTATACTTACAAGCCCATACCAATCATATCCAGATTCCATTTTTAATATTCAAACCCAATGTCAACATACAGTAATACTTCAAGTTACTCTAAAATCATCTTCCTCTCTTAACACTGAAAACTCTTCTCATTGGTATCCTAGTGGTTAGAGCGTTGGGCTGGTAACCAAATGGTTGCTGGTTTGAGTACCTGAGCCGACAAGTAAGGCTTTTAACCCTAATTTGCTCCAGGGGCGCTGTACTACTATGGCTGACCCTATAAAATACCTAATTTTCCTGCACCTATCTGGTGTATGTGACAACAAAACATATCTATTTTTTGTTTATTTATTTGCAATTAGAAATGATTTGTACTAGGTCTGTGGGCCTTTTTCTGAGTTAACCAAAACTCTACTAGTTGACGCCACTAGTTGGTCCCTTCCTCATTAATAGTTTGGCATGGAAGTGTACGGTGGTCTGCAGGTCCCAAATAGCCTCCATAGAGCCAGGCCAGTTTCTTATTGAATTGGCCCAAGGCCTAAATTCCAGCCGTGCATGTTTTCAAATGGCCAGGGGTTGTTAGCTCCAATGTCCCATAATATTCCAACCAAAATAAACATTAGGTTCTGTCCGTTAGTTAATTTTGTAGTTTTGTTATTTAGAAATCATTAAACTTGTCCATCAAGAGATGTATTTTGAAAAAATATGAGTTTTGCGATGACGCTGAGAGAAGGCAAACACCTTCCCCCTAAAGAATGAAACACATTGAGAATTTGACTGTTGATAGACTGCTGATAGGTAGGAAGGAGGCTGTCCCTTCTCTTTCTAGAACAAAAAAACGTTCCTGCTGCATACCGACGAACATGCCATTTCTACTTGTAGAATCACAACCCTCCTCAGTGGCCGACAACTTGACTTCGAGCCAATCAGAGAGCACAAATTGGGGGAGCCGAGAGGAGTAACAACAAAAAGGAAAAAAGATATTGTGTTGGCTAGCGAATTACATGCTAAAGGTTTAGCTAACAAAAAAATGCCACTGGCAGCATGGGATTATGGAGAGTGAATGAAATAGTTTCTTTGTCATCTTGCTAGCTAGTTATCTAGCTTTGGCCATCTGGCAAGGATCACCAAGGGTATTCTACAACAATAGCAACATTAGCACAGCTAGCTAGTTAGCTAACATTGGATACCTACAAAACAAAATACATAGGAACTAGCATTGTCAAACTAAGCTGAAGAATGCAACACTGCTGCTACCTTCTAGTTTGGAGTATTTTAACAAGACTGTAAACTTTCATTCATAGGCTACGTTGTAGCAACCTCATGATGGGTATAGGGAAAATTCAAGTATCATGTAGTAGCCTAAACCTATCACTGTTACATTGAACTGGCAGAACGGAATATGAATGACAGTCATCCAATATGCCGTAATAGAAATAAGGCCATGCTCCTGAAAAAGAATATCGGCCTCATCTTAAACTGCACTGACCCCCACTGATACCAATATCTACATGTTCTGTAGTCAAAAATATGGAGAAAAAAATGTCCTAAGAAAATGACTCTCTATGATGTCATCAGGAGTCATAATTAAAACTAAATAAGTTCCCAGTTGTTCCCACACACCAGTGAGATTGTCAGACGTTTGCTTGCCAAGAGCACCTATGAACAGAGTTTTGGCAATCAATGTCTTTTGTGTGTTCACACCGAACATACTTTGAAGCCATCACTCTCGCCTGCATCTAGCTGATATATGGTGTAATCATTAGTCCCACAGTTGCAAACAAGAGTTTCTATTGGACAAATTCAGGTATGTTTATCCCCGATTTTCAACAGAATCGGTGGAATTTACACACCCCTGATCACGTGTAAACACAGTTCGCTTTCATAGCAGCCACATTCTATTCTTTCTCGCATCTATGCGCTCTCCTCCACTCACCTTTTCCCTTCGCTTATGGACTATAATGCGCAACACATCAGCTGTTTGTGACCAGGTGAAAAAAACTTTCCAAGCCAAACCATATCATAACCGCTACACACAGCCTACATCATTGTCACTATATTAGCTAAAGTAACATCATAGTCAACATAGCTAATAGAACTAACACGCTGGTAAAACCGCTACAATCATGCAGTAACGTTACAGTGTAAGCAGTTTATCACTTAAAAGCAAAAGCTTGCCTTGACTAGCTACAGTGACATAGCATACCTCTGTTTGAGCAGGGTGTTTGAGTAGACTAAACTAGCTAGCTGCATTTGCTATCTAGATAGCACTGTAGATAGCACTGCAGTGCTATCTAGCTGTAGCTTATGCTTTCAGTACTAGATTCATTCTCTGATCCTTTGATTGGGTGGACAACATGTTATTTCATGCTGCAAGAGCTCTGATAGGTTGGAGGACATCCCCCGGGAAGTTGTCATAATTACTGTGTAAGTCTATGGAAGGTGGTGAGGACCATGAGACTCCTAGGTTTTGTATTGATGTTTTGATGTTTTGTATTGATGTCAAGAAGCTAGCTGAAGCTAGCTGTCCTCCGGCTACACCGTGGTGCTTCCCTACAGAGTGTATTGAGTTGATTTACTTTATTTGTATTATTTTATTTTTTAACCCTTTTTCTCCCCAATTTTGTGATATTCAATTGATAGTTATAGTCTTGTCCCATCGCTGTAACTCCCGTACGGACATGGGAGAAGCAAAACTCCCGCCATCCTCTCGAACATGACCCTGCCAAGCTCCACTGCTTCTTGACACACTGCTCGCTTAATCCGGAAGCCGGGTTATGTGTCGGAGGAAACACTGTACAACGTGCAACCGTGTCAGTGTGCATGCGCGATGGGACACGGCCATCCCGGCTGGCCAATCCCTCCCTTAACCCGGATGACGCTGGGCCAATTGTGCGTCGCCTCATGAGTCTCCTGGTCATGGCCGGCTGCGACACAGTTTGGGAACAAGCCCAGATCTATAGTGACTCCTCAAGCACTGCAGTGCCTTAGACCGCCTCGACAGAGCGTGTTTTAATCAATTATTTGGTGACGTGATTATATTTATTATAATTTTATCTAAAAAGCATAACTTTTTAAATGTTTAAAAATATATATTTTTTTATGAAATTCACTGAGGAAGATGGTCCTCTCCTTCCTCTTCTGAGGAGCCTCCACTGATCGGTATGGTGCTGAAGAGGTTATATATGAGGTTACAAAGTTATGTATGGTGCTGAAGAGGTTATATATGAGGTTACAAAGTTATGTATGGTGCTGAAGAGGTTATATATGAGGTTACAAAGTTATGTATGGTGCTGAAGAGGTTATATATGAGGTTACAAAGTTATGTATGGTGCTGAAGAGGTTATATATGAGGTTACAAAGTTATGTATGGTGCTGAAGAGGTTATATATGAGGTTACAAAGTTATGTATGGTGCTGAAGAGGTTATATATGAGGTTACAAAGTGGTTAAAGAACATAATAAAGCTTCAAATCCACCCTTTTGTTATAAAGAATGTTGCTTGTGACTTATAAACACATCAACTTGTTTGTTACTTATATTGTCTTTGTTTCGACACGTACTAGAATCTCCCCATCGTTTAGTAGCTTAACTTTATTGTCTTTGTTTCGACACGTACTAGAATCTCCCCATCGTTTAGTAGCTTCACTTTATTGTCTTTGTTTCGACACGTACTAGAATCTCCCCATCGTTTAGTAGCTTCACTTTATTGTCTTTGTTTCGACACGTACTAGAATCTCCCCATCGTTTAGTAGCGTCACTTTGTCTTTGTTTCGACACGTACTAGTATTAAAACCTTGGAGGGATTAAGCCTATAGAACATCTCACAGTAGGAGGATTTGAAGCCAACAAAAGCTAAAAGAGACAGAGTTTATTATGCTGACCCCATAGAAATGAAGGGTGGATCAACTGTAAATACGCAATGTATAAAAGGTCGACTGCAACACTAAATGAACACAAACATCCCCACGGGAGCGGGTTTGTAATGACTCTAAATACAACATGTAGATTAGATAGATAATGGATACAGACAACAGTTCAATTGTAATAGTTAGAGAAGTATTGGCTCTGCATACAGCTTGATCTTACCTGACAAAGTTGTCATCTCTGCAGGGAAAACAGTGATAGAGCAGATGTTTTGGTCAATGTTTACTTGACCTCTGACCCAGATCTGCAAAGACTGTTGTTTACTTTTCCTCTCTGACCCAGATCTGCAAGGGCTGTTGTTTACTTTTCCTCTCTGACCCAGATCTGCAAGGGCTGTTGTTTACTTTTCCTCTCTGACCCAGATCTGCAAGGGCTGTTGTTTACTTTACCTCTCTGACCCAGATCTGCAAGGGCTGTTGTTTACTTTACCTCTCTGACCCAGATCTGCAAGGGCTGTTGTTTACTTTACCTCTCTGACCCAGATCTGCAAGGGCTGTTGTTTGGCCAACACCAGCTACTGTTTACCCTAGCTGGCCTTGCAGTGGCATTCCTCACGTATGTACAAATGCTTCAACTATTTTGATACCTCCATTTTGCTGAGATTAACATTTAATGTAGCAGGGACACTATTTAAAGCATAATTGTGGGTAGTGTCGTGTCTTTGGCTTTGCCGGATTAAGTGATATGACATGCTATTCTATAAAATAATTTCTCCGTAATTAATGTCACCTGATTGAGCTAATCATGTAAATTTAATTAACTAGAGAGTCGGGGCACCACAAAATAATATTTATAGAGCTGTTATCTTCCGAAAAAACTCTTAAAGACCTAGTAATATTTTACATCAATAGCAGTCAATATTAATCCTCACCTTAATTCAGTCTCAACTGAAAGTTGTAAATTCTTGGTTATCTGCACAAACCCTGGCTAACAAGTTGAATCAGCAATACAAAATTGGGTTTAATTATTTATTTGCTAAATACCTAACTAATCACACAGAATTACACATACACATAATTAATCATAACTTGATTACAAATTACGTCATAAAGGAAAACGTCCCTAGCGGGCAGAACAGATATGACAGCTGGTTACACAAAAGAAAAGGGTCTGGGTTTGAGTGAAAGAGTGGGAAGACTGAGGAACAAAGGGAGAAGCTGTGCTATCGTAAATACAGTATCCTATGCATTCTAAATTACCGCCCATTTGGAAAAGGAAAATGCAATAAATATTTACTCTGATCTGCGCTTCGGTAGGTTGGTGGTAGATGGAAGGCCGTGTTGCCCAACCAAGTCCTTTCTCCTTTGAAGAATGTCTCTGTTGGTAAATTGAATACGTTGTAGTAACGTCGTTGTGTGGTAGACGGGATACTCTGTCTGTTCCTTCCTAACCTGCATTTGCAGCTGCTGTTGCTAACTCAACGGCTAGGAGGTATCACTTCTGTAGTGAATAAGAGTTCAAAGTTCATACCATTCGCAACCAAAGCTCACGCTGATGTTGGCTTTGTTCTGTAGTTATTATCTGAACCATTCTGACATCGGACCGTCGTCTTCACATCCTCGGAACAGGAGGTTACATTGTCGTCAAGGCTTTATATAGGAAGGGAGAGGAGGGCGTGTTTGAAAAGTTTTATTGCCCATGTCCCTTCACAGGGGCGGGCCACTGATTGAGCAGAGCCCTACCTTATGAAAACCCACATCTCACATTTTAGAAGCTAAAATCACATTTCATCCCATCACAAATAATTTCATATTCAAACATTTATATTGAACAACAATTCCATGTGAATCCGATAACTCTGAAGTGTAGACTTTCCACTGTAGAGTTTGTCATCTTATCATTGATGAGAATGTCTCAGATGACAACCGAACTGACATCATATTCATTAAGTACCACCGCATATGTTCAATTGGTCGGATTACCAGAATATAGTTCATTTCTCCCCACCTCCTGATGTTACCAGAATCTCTATGTTAACCAAGGGTTTTGCAAATGTAACATCAGTAGGGTAGAGAGAGGAAAAAGGGGGGGAAGAGGTATTTATGACTGTCATAAACCTACCCCCAGGCCAACGTCATGACAGTAGTATGGGCATTGCCAGGTGATTCATTACAAAAGATGATTACAGAAACAGACTTATTATACATATTAAATTAGTGTGGCCAAACCACTTCTGTTTTCTGTTTCTACCTGGTAGTTAATTTGCACTCACCTGGTGTCCCAAGTCTAAATCAGTCCCTGATTAGAAGTAGAGGATGAAACCCAGAAGTGGTTTGGCCCTCCAGGACCAGAATTGAACAGCCTTGAATTATAGCATTAAATTAGAGTATTACGTTTTCTTGGTTTTATCAAAACGTCACAATGTAGAGGAACTGAATAAGTATCTCAAGGCACATTGACTATATAAACAAATGTAATGACTTGACATTGGATGAATTATTCAATGATATGTTTTACAGTGTTTTTATGTTAAATCCATGCCATCAAGTTTTCCCTTCAGAGTTTCAATTTTTTAAATAAAGAACTCCCCCTCCAAATGTACTGTGTACTTTGTTTTCTATAAAATAAGATGGGGTACATACAGGAAAACATCATTATCACTACTATAATGTTTTAACCTGGGTTGGTACACAAAACTGGACACTTGTATTACTCAGATTGGAAGACACCAGTCTTCATATCAAAACACAATCTAGTCTAAAACAACATGGTTGTAATCGTCAAGAGATGATCACTCATCTACAAGACATTTTAAAATTACAATCATCCTAAATAAAATAAGCCTTTGTTGAAAAGTAGAAATGCTTACTGTGTTGACCACCTAAGACAAAAATACATTGCAGTGTTCACAGCATTCTGGCGGAAAAAAACGCTGACATGTTAAAAGTCCAACTATTTACATGACAATACTGCCGTTGATCCATGGATTATAAAGAGAGGACGCACCTCCCAACCCTTGCTGAGTGCCAGTGAGACCAAAGTTAACCTTCGCAATGGGAAAGGTAAGGCTGGTTTTTATGCTATGCATATGTTGTGCCTCTGCATTCCTCCATAGATTATTCTACCGAAATCAATAAAAGGGGATGAGATTCATTAAAGGTAATGTGTGCCTCTGATCAGGAATTTTAGTCTGTACAATATTTCAAAGGAATTCTAAATCTTGGGGCTTACTGCTGGGGAAGAGATCTGGTCTTACACAATAAAACACCTCAATTGATCTGTTTTTTAGATCATTTTCTACGAAGACAGAAACTTCCAGGGTCACTCTTATGAGTGCGGTGGAGAATGCTCTGACCTACATGCCCACTTCAGCCGCTGCAACTCCATCAAGGTGGAGAGCGGCAACTGGATGGTGTACGAGAGGCCCAGCTACATGGGCTATCAGTACTTCCTGAAGGAAGGCGAGTTCTCCGACTACCAGCGTTGGATGGGCTTCAATGACTGCGTCAGGTCCTGCCGCATGATCCCCCAGGTAAGAGACGAATTAAGGAAGAGGTTAAAGAGATCCCGTTAACTCTGAAGTATTGGAGGGATTCTAAAGTATTACAGGGACTTCTGGACCTTTATAGTTTGATCCCAAAACTACAGGAAATCAACTGCTGGATTCTGAGCAGTGGAGGCTGGTGGAGAAAGAAATGGGGAGGACAGGCTTATTATCCTTCCCATTTCTCCCTCCATCAGCCTCCACTGACTGAGGTTGGATGTAGTCTACCACATATTTTTCTGAGATGGTTACACATGAGTATCATCCCAATAACATTCCTCTCTGTATCCACAGCATCAGGGATCTCACCGTATGAGAATCTTCGAGCGCTCCGAGTTCGGAGGACAGATGACGGAGTTGACGGACGACTGCCCCAACCTCTACGAGCGCTTCCATTACAATGACATCTACTCTTGCAATGTGATGGAGGGCTCCTGGCTTTTGTATGAGCACCCCAACTACAGGGGGCGCCAGTACCTGCTGACCCCGGGAGAGTACAGGAGATACAACGAGTGGGGAAGCATGAGCGCCAGAGTGGGTTCCATCAGACGTATTGATATGTAAGAAGCTGAATGTATGACTCTTGAATCAATGACCAATGGGAAATCATGTTGAAATAAATCCATCCACACATTAGAGCCCTTTTTCCTGCCTTTTGTATTTTAAACCACGGAGAAAGAATGAATATGCAAACGTATCTGTTAGGTTGGTTGAACTTTTAAAAGGTTTTTACCATGAATGAACTCCCATATTACCGTGGTTTGCTGAGTGAAACTGTGGAGTGAATCGACCTAGAATAGACCATGTGTGTACCCTAAATATCTCACATCAAATATTTGTATTCATTGGTTATTGTCATGAACAGGCTGTTCATGACAATTTGAGAATTATATGAAATGAATACCTTACATATTTTGCTTTGCACACATTTGTGTAATGTGTTACAGATGTAGGATCCTAATTTGATCACCCTGTTTCTGGTGAACTTTCCTGCAATGCATTAAAAAAGGCTTTTGAAGTTTGTCATTACCACTTTGACATTTCAGATGTGGTTATCCCTTACGAAAAATGTATCAACCCCAATCCCATAAATTATAATCCACATAATAATTCAAATTTCCTGTTGCTGCAGGATTATTTTCCTGCTGTAGCAAACTGGCTCAAATTAAGATCCTACATCTGTACTCAGCAGAATCTGCTAATATTTTCATTCATGATACAATAGGGAAATGTCTGGGCAACTCATAGTCAGCACTGTTGATTGAATAACTTGAGTTACAGAATGGGAATGGATTATATTGCAACATTGCAACATAAAAGGTGCATCTGATGATGTTAACGTTGTATTTTTGAACCGTCTTCCATGTTGTAATGGCTTGAATGGAATCATTGGAATAGTATCAAACACATGAAAACAGTGCGTTTTAAGCCGTTCCATTGCTTCCATTCCAGCCATTATGATGAGCCCGTCCTCCTATAGTTCCTCCCACCAGCGTAGCCCATCCTCCTATAGTTCCTCCCACCAGCGTAGCCCGTCCTCCTATAGTTCCTCCCACCAGCGTAGCCCATCCTCCTATAGTTCCTCCCACCAGCGTAGCCCATCCTCCTATAGTTCCTCCCACCAGCGTAGCCCGTCCTCCTATAGTTCCTCCCACCAGCGTAGCCCGTCCTCCTATGGGAACTACCAGCGTACTCTACCATGCATATGCGTACATTTATTGTTATATAATGCTGTTAAAGTGCATGATACTGTAACACTAAATATTGAATACAAATCCCTCAGTGTTCTGTGGATGGTTCTAGAAGCACCTGCACAAGTGTTCACTGTTTGGAGACACATACTGTTTGGAGACACATACTGTTTGGAGACACATACTGTTTGGAGACATACTGTTTGGAGACACATACTGTTTGGAGACACATACTGTTTGGAGACACATACTGTTTGGAGTCATACTGTTTGGTCGAACATACTGTTTGGTTGAACATGCTGTTTGGTTGAACATACTGTTTGGTTGAACATACTGTTTGGTTGAACATGCTGTTTGGTTGAACATGCTGTTTGGTTGAACATGCTGTTTGGTTGAACATACTGTTTGGTTGAACATACTGTTTGGTTGAACATGCAGCTTTATTGAGAACAGAAATGGAACATAGAACTTTTAGTTGTTGGAGTCAGAGATCCGTCGGAGGGATCCGATCCTGGGGCTCAGGCCACCCCAGTCGCTGGGTCTGCGATACTCGCCAGGCTTCAGGTAGTACTGTCTGCCCTTGTAGTTGGGCTGGTCGTACATGAGCCAGTGGCCGTCCATCACGTTGCAGGAGTTGATGTCGGACATGCGGAAGCGGTCCTGGACATTGGGGCAGTCGTCGTTCAGCTCCTGCATCTGGCCACTCATGTCGGGGCGATCGTACAGCCTCATCCTGTAGGAGCCGCGGTGCTACAGGACGATGAAATAGAGGTCATATTGGGTTTTTACATTACTACAAATTAGAGGTCAATTATTAACAAGACAATACAGCAAAATAGGTGGGGCCGAAACAGAGCCTTGAGGAACATCAAGAAGTTTTCATTGGTGCTCTTCTATAAAAACACATTGCAATGTGAGATGGGTCTAGTGATGAGCTGTGTTTGAGGCATCTACACTGGGTTTACCATGGGGATCATGCGGCAGGACCTGATACAGTCGTTGATGCCAATCATGCGCTGGTTGTCATTGTACTCTCCCCTCCTCAGGAAGTACTGGTGGCCAGTGTAGTTGGGCCTCTCGTAGACCATGAACATGCCGCTCTCCACCTTGATGGAGTTGCAGCGGTTGAAGTAGGAGTGCAGGTCGGCACAGTCGCTCATGCACTCATGGTGCCGACCCTGGAAATTCCTGTCCTCATAGAAGATGATCTGCAAAGGGGAGTGTAAACATTTTAAAGCATAAAAAAATGTATCTTACATGAACTGATGTATGTTGTGGTCATTATATGGTGGACAAAACGAAATGTTTGATGTTTTTTTCCTGTTATACTATAAAACCAGTCGTATGAATGCAGGTGGGTGCCTGACTTACCTTTCCCATTGTCATGGTTGCGTGAGGGGCAGATAGACAGTCAATGGTCACTCTTTCTGTGCCTCTGTCCTTTTATAAAAAGCAGCTGTGTGATTGCGCAGCATAAAGTATTGTCATTCAAATCGTGATCTGGAGTTAGCACACAAATCTGTTTATGTATAGCCATGCCTTATTGTGTGGCGAGTTATTGTTGTTGGCCAGTTTTCACCCGTTCATCACTATTGTCAGAAAACACTACTGTCTACTGGAGATCCGGTGCGTGGCTGGGCTTAGCATCAGCAAAACAACTCAACCAGACATTTAGCATATCATTGTAATTCACAAACACCGTCAATTTCAATTGTGTCCTTTTATGCACAATTATGCAAATGTTACAGCTTATAAAATGCCTTTCTGGGATTGAATCCGTGAGAATGAGCCACGGAATATGTTTCTTATTTCTAGATGTAGGCATGCACTCTGAAAACGCTGACGTTACTGTAAATGATGTGATGAACTGTTGTTTGGCCGCATACATTCATTGTTCTGTTCTATACTTAAAGGTCTGTGTTTTGTGGGCGAACAAAAATATCTGACTATATGAATATGCATGTATGTAATCATATATCATGTTTACATACATAATTGGACAACAATGTTGCCATGGTGTCATTAGCAAGAAAAAAAAGCAAGTAAACAACTGTGGTAATTCACTTTGAGAGGAAATACTTAATTTTCATACTGATCCGGATTTGAAAATACACGTCAATGTTATACCAATGGTCAGTGAACGGTTACGTGATGAGTAACCTTGTCGGAGACCTGAAGACTTGCGTTAGCTCCCCAAACTAAAGGCTTTAGCTCAGTGGGCTAATACAGTCTTTGTGGTGCGCAGGGGGACCCGGATTCGAATGCCAGTCAGTCAGTCACAGAGGCAGCATCATGTCAGTGTTGTGTAACAGCAGTAGCAGTAGCCAAGCATCTAGGAAAAACCATCAGGAACATCAGGATAACTGATGGTTCAAATCTACCCAAAGCTCTACACATGAGTTATCTGTGGTTCCTCATATGTAAGACGACAGTTGATGATAGTGTTGTTGTTGTTAGAATGATATATTATTGGATGTGATGTATTGGTATGTTGTATTGTTTTAGTGAGTGTGTGTATTGTGACTGTGTAATTGTCCTTGGCTGTCCTGGGACTACGGGTGCACATGATCTTTTGGCTAACCCCGGCACATTTACATGGATGTGGCATTATTGTAATATTGATGTTGATTCATGTGCATTGTCCCCTATAAATGAATAATAAATAATGTCTTATTTTATTTAACCAATGTATTAATTGTGTGAAAAAAGGCAATCAGGAGACCCTTTATTATTGAACTAGCCATGCCAGTTAAGAACAGATTCGTATTTACAATGACAGCTTAGGAACAGTGGGTTAACTGCCTTGTTCAGGGGAAGAACAACAGATTTTTACCTTGTCAGCTCAGGGATTTGATCCAGAAACCTTTCAGTTACTGGCCCAATGCTCTAACCACTAGGCTACCTGCCAACCCAGGAGTGATCAGGATTGGTCAGGATTGGTCAGGAGTGATCAGGAGTGATCAGGATTGGTCAAACATATATTGTTACAGGTTTTGCTTGTACAATATTTTTCTTCTCAGAACTGCATATACACTGAACAAAAATATAAACGCTTCATGTAAAGTGTTGGTCCCATGTTCCATGAGCTGAAATAAAAAATCCCAGAAATGTTTCTTATGCACAAAACCTTATTTCTCTCAAATGTTGTGCACCAATTTGTTTACATCTCTGTTAGTGAGCATTTCTCATTTGCCAAGAAAATCCATTCACCTGAGGTGTGGCATCAAGAAGCACTAATTTCCTTACATGAACTGGAACTCAGTAAAACTGTTGCATGTTGTATTTATATTTTTGTTCAGTATACATAACTGGAACATAACTGATCTAACCAGACATAGAAAATATTAGATTTATTATAGAACAATCTTATTAGTAACAATGTGATTCACACCATAATTACAATATTTTAACTTCTGACAGCACTTTAAGCTAGTTTTGATAGCACTTTAAGGTGGTCCTTAAACATGACTAATAAAAGTGTTTTGTTATTGACAAAAAAGCCACAGTGACAATGTAGGCCAGTCTATACACCCTGAAGTCCCTGGAATATTATTACTAAGTTACTGACATTAATATTTGCTTCTATATACTTTGACTGACAGGGCCTAGTAACCAATAGGAGTTCTGTTATATTGCATAAGGTGGAAGGTTACACTAGCAGGTATGAAAAGATCTTCAGGATCTCTGTTTTGGGACCTTTCTCTGATTGGGAACTTTGCCAACGTGGAGGTAAGTTTCAACTGTGTGGCCCTTTTTGTCCCAGTGACTCTGTGTCAAAGAAGCATGTAGAGTGAGTGAGATAGAAACTTGATCCTGAACATGGTCTGCTTAATGTCATATGATTCAACACTTTAATGTTAAATGTACAACATTTCAACTATATATTTACATCTTCTTATGTAGACCTGTTTGCAGTATATTCCATTCAATTTAGGCCCATATGTACAACATGTGCCTCTTGCTCAACATATTGAGGTTTGTCCTCCATTTAAGCTAAAGGCACAAACACAGACCCCAAATATCATAAATGTCACCAATTAATATCAATCACTTAATCAGAAACAGTGAAATATCAACAGCAAGCTTATTTAAACAATTGTTTTATTGACTGGTCAGAGTGGAGAGGACGTTGGGCCTAAAAGTCGGTGATCCTACGGAAGGAGCCGGTGGTGGCACAGGTGGCTCCCCATTCGCTGAACTTCCTGTACTCGCCGGGCCTCATAAAGTACTGGCGGCCCCTGTAGTTGGGATGCTCGTAGAGGGTCCAGTAGCCATCCATGACGTTGGCGGAGTAGATGTCACGGCTACGGAAACGGTCCTGGACGGAGTCACAGTCCTCGCCGAACTCCATCATCTGTCCCTGGAAGTCTGGCCTCTCGTAGATTCTCATGCGGTAGGGACTGCCGCTGGCCTGCTCGGACAGAGAGATACAGGAGAGGTAACACTGGCAAAACACAGGTCACTTGGGGGGCATGGGGAATCACAGGTAACCAGTACATGTGACATGTTTCAGCGGGCCTTAGGTTAACACAGGAAACCAGTACATCTGACATGTTTCAGCGGGCCTTAGGTTAACACAGGAAACCAGTACATCTGACATGTTTCAGCGGGCCTTAGGTTAACACAGGTAAGTCAAAATGCTAAAGTAGCCAAACACCACATTTGGTGTCAGAAGAGGGATATCACAATTGGGGAGGTCGCAGTGTGCTAACATAGGCCAGGGTCATGACAGTCACAAAGGTAGTTTAGGACATGTCCAGAATGTCTCAGAAATGTCTCTTGAAGGAACCCAAGATTATGGGCTTCCATCCATCCAACCATGGAACCTCCTCCTCTAGGCGAGTCGTAGAGTCACTTTGCTTTATTTGACATGTACCTTCAGACCTTTGGTTATCTCTCAACCATTCACAGACTCATGTGTTGTGCTTATAAAACTATGGGCCGGATTCCCGGACACAGATGAGGCCAAGTCGTGGACAAAAATCAATGGAAAATCTCCACTGAAAGTGCTTTTTAGTCCAGGACTAGGCTTCGTCTGTATTAAGGCAACCTGTCCTAAAACCACCAGTTGAGTGAACAAGTATACACTGATAAATCCCCACAATGCATTACTACAATACAGATTGAGCCATGAACAAACCACACATCAAAACCCATCTTCTCTCACCTCCCGGCTACTCACATAAGAAAAGGTACGGCAGGAGCGAATGGTGTCGCTGTAGCCCATCCAGCGCTGATATTCTGGGTACTCTCCCCTGGTCAGTACATACTGGTAGCCTGCATAGTTGGGCCTCTCGTACAGCACCCAGCAGCCGCTATCTACCTTGATGGAGTTGCAGCGGCTGAAATGGGGGTGCACATCGGGGCAGTCCGTGTCGCACTCATAGGAGCGACCCTGGAAGTTTTTATCCTCGTAGAAAGTGATCTACACAGCCAGGGTCGAAGGTCGGAGGGAAATGTTAACATCAGGTTTTTTTCTTTCATTTTACTGCATTTCAAATAAAAGTACACTTCCTAATATAAAAACACATTTTCTATGATTTCTATAATGGCAAAATATACTGCCTTCTCTGGACCAACAATTAGGTACAAGTAAGTTTGTCTCCTGTTTATAGGTCTCTTGTTATAGGCTACTACACTGTTGGTATTCTACAGCTTGTCTACCAGTAAAACAGAGATCAATGATCATTTTCATTACCAAACACTATAAAACTTAACTCTGGATTATTTTTCATGGCAGCACTATGACATTAATGTGTTGATCAATCAACCAGTTCCTTTCCAAATCAGCTTTAAAGTCCATAAAAACAAGCACAGACCCAGAGAGCTGTATACAGTAGTGCCAACTAGCTGGAGAAAAACTGGTCTGCCTTACCTTACTCATGTCTGGGCTGTTGTTAGAGCACTCTTCCTCAATGTAATATCCAGGACAGAGGGCCACGAGCCTCTTTTATAAAACTCAATCAAAGGTTGCCGGACAAGAGGTTTTGTTATTTTAATGAGCAGGGATTTGGTGGCATTGAGATGCTGCCAAGGCCTTGATCCTGTCCATACAGATAAAACCCCTGATTCATCAATGCAGATGTCCTAGCCCTGCACATTATTGACCCGCGTGCCGTGGACCACGGCCCTCTTGATACTGTACGTCTACCAAAATACATTTTATTATCCAGTAATCCACAATAAAGGGACACGTTTACTGTTTGGAATGCATCATCACAGTGCTACAGTATCTGCAGGCCCTCATTCATTCTCTTAAAGTCATCGCAACACTACGGTATAGGACCATCACAACACTATGGTATAGGCCCATCACAACACTATGGTATAGGCCCATCACAACACTATGGTATAGGACCATCACAACACTACGGTATAGGACCATCACAACACTACGGTATAGGCCCATCACAACACTACGGTATAGGACCATCACAACACTACGGTATAGATCCATCACAACACTACAGTATAGAACAATCTGCAGGTACACTTTCATTCTAGAAATAACATGGAGGCCTGTTAGAGAAGCTTCTCTATATGGAGTAGAATATGGAACATAGGAAGGAGCAGACACTCTCAGATTCCGTCCAACCACGACGTCATTGTTTTAGGGTAGAACAGTATTATAACAGAGTATAAACAGCTTGATCATAACATATAATGCATTGTGAGGATAGAATGATCTATAGAACATGGAACATTGCCATTGAGAGTAAGCTAATGGAGAATCAGTGAATATTTACAAACAGGGTATCCTGTGGAAATGCCTGATCCTACAGTAGGCTACTGCATCAGATACTGTCACAGGACTGGTGGTCAGCAGTGTGGCCTGTCAATTTAAAAAGACTCAACAGTATTAATCAATCAAATGAAAGGAGACAATAAACAGAGAAAACGACATTTGTTTTCTTACATATAAATACATTGAAGTCAAAATGACCCCCTCTTTCCCCTCAAAATATTTATGTTGAGAACAATTTAATAGCTTTCCACAACTAAACAAACATTATTCTTATTTTCACTGATCCAAATAATGAATACACCCAGTTCTTCCACCCGTGTGGATCTGAGATCTGGAATTAAATCAAGTATACATTGATACATCCTTTCTTACACACACACCATTGCTGGTATATACCTGGTATGTGTATAAGAGAGGATTTATGATTTATGAATTAGTCGGATTCGGTTGCAAAACGTTTTGCAACGGAAACCGTTCACTCCAAACGGAAAACGTTTTGCAACGAAAACGAGAGTTTCTATTGGAGAAATTCAAGTAGGTCCCTCCCCGTTTCGTTCCGTTTGGTTCCAAGAGTAAACGATAAACTATATATACACGCACACACTACATTGACACTCCCACGCACTTTCACATACGCTAACACACATAGGCTAACACACACACACAAAGACCGACACAACACAAACACACACGTTTACACTCATAATTTGCTGCTGGTGCTCTGTTCTTTATTTTATTCTTATTATTGATCCTGATGTCTAGTCACTTTACCCTGCCTTCGTGTACATATCTACCTCAGATACCCCGTACCTCTTCATGTTGATCTGGTACTGGTACTCCCTGTGTATATACTGTGTATATACTGTAGTTCCATCTTGTGTATTTTATTTTATTCCTCTTGTACTACTTTATTTTAAAACTCTGTGTCGTTGGGAAGGCTTCGTAAGCAAGCATTCCATGGTAAAGTCTACACCAGTTGTATTCGGCCCATGTGACAAATACAATTATATTTTATATTATTTGATTTAAACGGTTTCTTTTTCTAAAACGTTTTTCCAACAGAATCCGACTAATGAATACACCCCTGAAGTTCAATCAAATCCGCAATTAATTTTTTTACTGTCAGAAGATAGGCTACTTGCACTGAGAGCTGACACTTCCTCCAGCTTTGGCAACATCCGGATTCCAGTCGAGATGGTCATGGCGGAGGGTGCAGCTGTTATGAGGAGGAATCGACCAGGGACTAAAGAAAAGGTACCAGATTTTAGCAACATGGTTTAATTTTAGTGTGTTCAATGCTCATGTCTTGCATTTTTTTACTTGGGCACATTTTGTATCCTTTCCTAGAACGGCCCGTTTGTCAGCTGCTAACGTTAGCTTACTTAACTAGCTAATGTTGCTAGTTAGCGAGGCTACATACAGCCAGCTGGCTAGCCAGTCAAAGTCAGGACCTATAAGATATGGGTTGGTCACAGCTATCAAACGATGCCTGTTTGTATTGTCAATTGTCTGAAGTTATCTGAAAATAGAATCTACAGGTAGCTAGCTATCTAGTAGCTAACTACCTCGCCCTTAATCATGACTCTCAGTGCCATTAGATTACACACAAATCACTGGATGAATGTGGGAGTTTTGGTAAGAGCCGCGACACTCGGTCTGAACATTAACACGGATAGTTTGCAGTACGATTTTGGAAACATAACGACCTTTCATATCGGTGAGAAATAATGTAAAAACAACAACATGTTAAATTGATACACACCTTTAAAAAGTTAGGGTACCACATGAGCATATTTCCATTTTACAACGCTTGTTAAAAGGTACCTGTGCTAATTAGCCATCTCTGCGTCTCAGAACAACTGTGTGTAAACTGAAGACAGGCCACAAACATGTTGTCACTGAAAAACACTGTCCACTGCAACTGTGTTAACAGGTTAAACCAGTGGAGGCTGGTGGGAGGAGCTATATGAGGACCTCATTGGAATGCCATTCCAATGAGCCCTTCCTCCTATAGCTCCTCCCAGGACGGGAGGAGCTATTTTGCATTTGTGAAATAATTTGGATGTGACATGAACGTAGAGGCATTTATGGTTCTAGAACTGTACCACAATTGAGAATGGATTCATGTTTAGATGGAGTATTTGGCTTCCAGAGCCAATTCACCCTTTAAACAGAACATGTAAGGTCTTTGGACTATAAGGAGTAATGTTTGGCTCCTTTAGTCCAATATTGGGCTAGTAGCTACCTATTCGTTTACCAGACAGAGATAAGCTAGCTGGCGAGGTCTTTTTGTCAGCTGAATCAGTGCAGTTAGTTTGCCCTGCTGAGTTTCTTGTGTATGCCCACAGGACTTCTACAACTGGCCCGATGAGTCATTCGAGGAGATGGACAGCACACTGGCTGTGCAGCAGGTGGGAGTCAGATGTCTCTGTTTTAATGTTTGAAATATCTTACTGTTTGAGTCATTTGCGTATGATGACACCGTGGTTAATTGAAGAAGTCTAATCAGGCATTCTACTAGCTACGTAGCTAGGGCTGATCTGTGTGGGCAGTTCTCTGTAACATTCTCCAGTATGGATGAGCAGTTGCATATAGACAAAATATCAGAGAAACTGTAATCTTTCAAATGTAGACAACAACAAGACTGCTACTCTGCCATTTGAGTTGCTGAGGTAGAATGGCTTAGTCAGGTGATGTATTTAATACAGTTCTGTTCTGCCTCTAAAGTCTGTTTGTGGTTCTTCTCAGTACATCCAACAGAACATCCGTACAGACTGCTCCAACATGGACAAGATCCTGGAGCCCCCAGAGGGTCAGGATGAGGGGGTCTGGAAGTACGAACACCTCAGGTAGTGGCTGCCGTTTACCACTTTGAAGAAAGTCATGTGGACATCCCAAATGTGTACTGGTGCTGAAAACACATCCTCCTTTTAACATTTGGTCTTGTCTCATGTCCTCCGTTTTTAGGCAGTTCTGTTTGGAGCTGAACGGACTTGCTGTGAAACTACAGGTATGCGCTTACGATGGATCAGCAGGCCTGGGCAACTCCAGTCCTCGGGTCCTGATTGGTGTCACAGTTTTGCCCTAGTCCCAGCTAACACACCTGACTCTAATAATCACCTAATCGTGATCCTCAGTTTAGAATGACATTTGATTAATCAGCTGTGTTCGCTAGGGAAGGAGAAAAGGGGTGATGCCAATCAGGCCCTGGAGGACTGGAGTTGCCCAGGCCTGTGACATAGCTCTTCAGGAAGATCATGTTGAACATCCATTCTTCTCACACTGTGTTTGTTGGAGTGGTAACGTCCAGTAAGTCTGTTACTAACATGTACTCTGTCTGTTCACAGGGAGAATGCCACCCAGACACATGCACCCAGATGACGGCAACAGAGCAGTGGATCTTCCTCTGTGCTGCACACAAGACTCCCAAAGAGGTAAGGTCCTCTCTGCCCACAGCATTTGTAGAGGCGGATCCCTCATCCAGTTCCTACCCTCTTTCCCTGGTATAAGAATAGAATACTAATATAAACCAGTTAGACTTTTATCCAAAGCCACTTAGTCTTAGTGACTTAGTCATGCTTGCATACATTTTCTGTTTTGAAGTAAGCAGTATCCTCTACATACGACTTATAGACAAACTTGTAACTTGGGGGGCCCCAGTGGGAATCGAACCCATGCAAGCACCATGCTCTACCAACTGAGCCACACAGGACTACAAGATAGTTGTCCTCTGGCACCGACCATTCACCATGCCAGAACTAATAACACCATTATAGTCATTATTGTATCATGGCTGGTACTCAAGCCTGTTGTTGTGTTTGCTGTCTCCTGCACAGTGTCCAGCCATCGACTACACCAGACACACTCTGGACGGAGCCGCCTGCCTCCTCAACAGTAACAAGTACTTCCCTAGCAGGTAACAACTGTTTACCGTGTTCCTCTGTCTCCTGTGACTGTAACTTTCTCATTAACCCCCAGCACCCTTCACACAGAAATCAATAGTTTTTTTTATTGAACACCATTTTATCCAAATGATCATTCGCATTGTACTGATATATGCAGCTACCTACATTTGCTGTAAGCGTTGTGATAAAGTTGCTGTCTATAGATTGTGACCTGATTTGGTCTCTGTTCTATGGTAGAGTGAGCATTAAAGAGTCCTCAGTAGGGAAACTGGGTTCAGTTTGCCGGCGGATCTACAGGATATTCTCCCACGCTTACTTCCACCATCGTCAGATCTTTGACAAGTATGAGGTAAGCATTGACTGTCTTTATTCCTGTGAATAGTAAATTGTAATTACACATGTACATACTGTAAAGCAGTAACCCAAAGCCCTGAGGCTGGGATCCAATCTGATCCCGCGTTGTCGAACGTTCCAGTGGCTGCGGAGGTCACATTCACGGTTAACGCTGACTATGTCGGCACAATGGGAAATTACCTTTACATGTTAAGCGTGCTACAATGCCTGATCAGACTGAATCCCGTCCTAACTCTTACCCCAACAGGTTTCACATAGATTCAGCTGTGATTGTGATGATACTTGTTGCATTGTACTTAATATAATTTGACTCTGGTGTATTGGTTACCAGTGATTACAGCTTTCAACTAGCATTGGGTTTAGAAACGTTGTTGTGATTTTATATAGGCAAACTCAAACGAATGCTCTTGCCCTCTCCAGAACGAGACGTTCCTGTGCCATCGGTTCACGCGCTTCGTGATGAAGTACAACCTGATGTCCAAGGACAACCTGATCGTACCCATCATGGAGGATGAGACTAACCCTAACGAAGCAGAGGGCGAGAGTGACGCCTGAGGACTAGGGATCTGAAGAGGATCTGCTACACCCTGCCAAACTATTTCAAACACATGGCTGTCTCACACACCCACCCACAACCACACAATACACTAAAGTACACTAAAATCACCAGTTTTTAAGTAGAATATTTTCAATATTGTATGAACATCCTAATTTAGCTTGTATGTTTCAGAGAACAAGACAATGTTGTGGTTAAATGACTAACCAATATACACTGTGGCCAGTTAATTAGGTACACCCATCTAGTACCGGGTCAAATCCCGCTTTGCCACCAAAACGGCCTGAATTTTTCAGGGCATGGATTCTACAAGGTGTCGGAAACGTTCCACATGGATGTCGGTCGATGCAGACGGGATGGCATCACGCCGTAGCTGCAGATTGGACAGCGGGAACATTGATACTGCAAACAGCCCGGTCTACCTCATCCCAAAGATGCTCTCTCTATTGGGTTTGGTCAGCAACAATGTTCAGATACGCTGTGACGTTCCGTCGTTGCTAAATTGGTATCAAGGGACCTAACGTGTGCCAGGAAAACGTTCCCCACACCAGTACACCACCGCCACCAGCCTGTACCGTTGACACCAGGTAGGATGGGTAAACGCACTCATGCTGCTTACGCCAAAACCTGACTCTGTCATCAGCATGAACCGGGAAACGGGATTCATCAGAAAAGGCAAGGTTTTTCCACTCCTCAATTGTCCAGTGTTGGTAATTGCGTTCCCACTAGTGCTTCTTCTTGGTTTTAGCTGATAGGAGTGGAACCCCGTGTGGTCTGCTACAGTAGCCCATCCGTGACAAGGAGCGACGAGTTGTGCGTTCCGAAATGCCGTTCTGCACACCACTGTTGTACTGTGCCGTTAGTGGCCAGCCTGTTAGCTTGCACGATTCTTGCCATTCTCCTTCGACCTCTCATCAACGAGCTGTTTTCACCCACAGAACTGCCACTGACTGGATGTTTTTTGTTTGTCGCACCATTCACAGTAAACTCTAGACATTCGTGCGTGAAAATCCCAGGTAAGCCGCCTCTTTCAGAGATATTGGATCCGGTGTTCCTAGCAGACGATAACCACGCTCAAAGTCACTTAGGCCGCTAGTTTGACACATTCTAGCATTCAATCAAACAGTTACTGAATGGCTCGATTCCTGTCAGCCTACTTTATAGAGCAAGCCACAGCCACGTGACTCACTGTAGGAGTGAATCCTTTTGGTGAACAGGGTGGTGTACCTGATGAACTGTGACACCCTTTGCTAGTTACTTTATCATGTGCTTTCTGTTTGGTCCTTCGGCAGCGTTTACACAGGCAACCAAATTTTTATGGGCAAAATAATTGCTCTGGTTGGTCAAAAGACTAATTGGTGGCAAAATATCATAATTGGGCTGTCTGTGTAAATGCAGCCTTTGTTGTGTTCTAGGTGTCAGGAACTCTGGTCTAATGTAGAGCTACAAGTTAGAGCTACAAGTTAATATAACAGGTATTTAATAAACAGGCTACATTATACAGGTTGATATAACAGGTATTTAATAGTCCTGATATTTCTGACTATACTGTATATAGAACCATGTCAGTCTTCCATCCTAGATTTAAGGAAGTGGAAGGACATGATTAATTGCAGACTATAACAAAAATGGTTTTTAGGGTTTTATTCCACTAATGGCTGAGTTTAGGATTAGGGGAGGGGAAGCTGATCCTAGATCGGCTGAGGTTAAGATTAGGGGAGGGGAAGCTGATCCTAGATCGGCTGAGGTTAAGATTAGGGGAGGGGAAGCTGATCCTAGATCAGCTGAGGTTAAGATTAGGGGAGGGGAAGCTGATCTGTACCTAGGGGAAGCTGATCCTAGATCGGCTGAGGTTAAGATTAGGGGAGGGGAAGCTGATCTGTACCTAGGGGAAGCTTCAACCCAGAGCCAAAAAAGGCAACATTGCCGCAGGATAGCCTGTTTACTGGGCCAGAGGTCCTACATCTTTGACATGGCACAAGGACTGCTTTCCTAATAACTGGTTTCTATAGAAGGGGATGGGGGGTGTTTTACGTTCATGCCATTTAGGGCAACAATCTCTCACTGTATTTATTTCAAATAAAGGAGTTTGATGTTTTCATTATTGGTTAAATTAATGACAGCTACTCAGAAATGCCTTAGGTTTTCAAAGCACAATTATGTCTCATTCACTTTCTATATTCTTGTCAAATGATGAACTATTACTCAGGCAACACAACGATGTGTTTGACTGTGTTGCCATTTTGTCCCTGGTGGATATCCATTCACCGTTTCTTATTAAAATATCATATATTTACAATCAAGTGCCGTGTGTTCCTATCGTACATGTGTGACCTGTAGTCTTCACATTTCCACAGCAGTGCAACGATTTCAAACAGGCTTCCATTTCATCAGTAAGGGTTTATCAATGAAGGGTTGTTTCCCTGGGCTCAATGACACACGGACGTATCCATCCTTCTCAAGGGTTCAAACTTTATTCTTACCAACAAGACGACCCACTTCTGAACACAACAAGTCTTAAACACCCCCCCCCCCCCCCAATATTCAGAAAGAACAAGGCACAATGTAATGTGCAGAAGAACATCAAAGTAAACAGCCAAATGTCAGCTAGTGTTCAGAACTATATACAAAACATACATGCACTGATGTTAAAACAAAATCTTAACTGTAAGGTCAAGACAACTTTAGCCTCATTTATAAAAAGGGTAGATGAACGGAGCATATCTTGACTCCAAAACAATATGACATTTTTTAAAAGGATGTACTTTGGAGCAAAACATAGTTGATCTGCTCCTCAGATTGAGTAATGGGATTACAGGAGGTAGAGGTGGAATATCCCCAAACTGAACATCAAACGTCTAACAAATAGTTCAACATTTATGTATGTTTTAAAAAGCAAGACACATTGACTTGACAGTGTGGTGCTATGACAATATGGAAAGAGTAAAACCTGTTTATTAAAAGGGAACATTGAGAAATTACAGGCATGCTCAGAATACAACAAAATACTTTTCCTAACATGTCATTTCAAATCAAACGGATTCTGTTTTATTAGTAACTGACCAAATCAAATTGACCTAAACGGTTATTTTAATGATAAATTAACAGAACATGGGAGCACTTATTTATGAAATGATTCTGTCATTTGTTTTCTTCTGGCATTGACTTTCACTATGATCAATTCTCAACAAGAAAACAAGTTTCAGAGCAAAACGGCATAACTTTTCAATTATGAACCGTTGTGGAAAATTCGAGATGTTTCTACCCTGATTATATATATATATATATATATATATATATTTTTTACAGGGAAGATCATGAAATGAAATCGAATCGCAGTTCACACAAAACAAAACCAGACACCTCATAGTACATGCAATCCAGCTATTCAAATAATTATTCAAAAAAATAGGCCTCAATGAAATATGTGATGTCATAAATTCTTTAGTTAAACCTCAACTCTGACACCCATAGCTTATCAGTTATAGAATACAATCTGTAAAAAATAAAACAAATTTAACAGAATACATGCATAACCAATGAGGGAGCAGACCAAGACAGGATGCAGGAGAAAAAGTAACCAAATCGTGTAGACCTGAGTGAACCATGGGTGACTCATGACTGAACCCAGGGTGATTGAAGTTGATGAAGACGAGGCGAATAATTTACAGGCAGGAAAGAGCGGCAAAAAAAAGAGCTTGCCTTGTTGACCTTCCAATCTTGAAATGTCCCAGCCGTCACACAGAGCCGAAGAAAGACCATGTGAATCTGTTGAAATGTCCCAGCCGTCACACAGAGCCGAAGAAACACCATGTGAATCTGTTTGACTGATGTTCATTGTGCTTTATTTGTGGCCCCAGTCCAGTGGACAGAGTTATTTTGATGTTACCCCTCATCTGGAGGGCACATTGTTTTTAGAGACTCACAATCACAGCAAAATCTATATGAAACAGCTCTTGAAAACATGAGATACATAAAAATGCTAAGTGTATAAAATAATCTCCTGGTTATGTATTTTTTCATCCAGTTGGAGAATTATGTAACGATTAACTCTCTAGGGATCTATTTGCACTCTTCTGTGACAGCAGCCTAATTATTTTAAAATACATTTTCCAACATGTATTGCAGTCACATCATAAAGACAGTCATCTTGACTATTCTAATACCAATGAGATAAAACATGCCCAATGGCAGATTGAGAGCTTTTATTTAGAACTAATATTGGCAGTAATTTTTTTTTGCTTTGCATTGAGAGCTAATTTGAAAAAGAAAACGTGTGATTGGCCAATATAAAGCAGTATCAGGAAATAGCTCCCTTTTGCTTCTATACTCTGAACGATTACATGGCAAAAGTTTGACACAAATGCCAAAGGAGGAACATTCTTGTTACAAAAGATGGTTTAGCTTAACTTTAAGCTCAATCGTGCATTAGGTTAGTTATGAAACAGTTCAACAGTACAATGCAGTACCAGGAGCTAGTTATCCCTCCCTGAGTTGTGGAAAAAACACCAGAGGAATCTATGCACCTTTTCACAGTCCGGAAGTGATAGAACGAGCACTTACATCATAGTGCTTACAGTACTTTTTAGTAGCTAAAATGATTCATATTGTCAATATTCTATTAAATTATACTAAACAGATGAACATTCAGCGAGCACATAGTTGTCTGGACTGAATAATATGATGCGTGTGAAGGGTTGGAGGAGACAGGGTCATGGAGAGACTGACAAGCGGGTGGAGAGATCTTTCTGCCTGAGGAGATGGGCGTTTCATTGGCTGAAAGGAAACGTGGATATACTCTACTTGAGTGGTTCGGTGGCGGGCGGAGGGGAGGGGTCAGTGGTGATTTCTGGGCGGTACTCCTTGCGCAGGTGGGCGTAGTGCGGGTTGCGGCCGTACCTGGGCTTCAGGCTGACCGGCGAGGAGGGGTAACCTCGCCTCATGGCGTGGAACTTCTGTTCCTAGATGGGGAACGTAACAGACACAACACATGACAATCCTTCATCACAACAGACCAATAGAGATGATTCTCTAGCATGCATTATCATACGATGTCATAATAAGTTTATACTGGTATTATAACTGGTACCTTTCCTGGTTCTTGCTGTATCATCACAGGTGTCATCCCCCCTGGACTTTGTGGGTAGTATGATAACGTGTGATTGTAGGCTGGTTGCACCATGTGGTCGATGAACTGCTGCTATGGTAGAACAAGTAAGCACTGAGTACGGTTTTATACATCAACTGTCACCTAACGCTATGAAGTAGCATATGGGAAATAGTACACTGACCGAGGGAACTACAAAATGGTTGTGTTCAGTAGGTCGTACTGTGGCAAAACATTTTGAAACAGTCAATACAAATGTGCCTTTCTTATTGGACCAAGGTAGTTTTTTTTCTCTCAGTTTTGAGCGTAATGAACAGGACTCAGGTCAGGATGTTATCAACCTCTGGGATGGGGGCCTCTATGAGGGGCATGGCAGGCTGGACACAGCCCCCGTCGCTGGGCTGCTCCATGGGCTGGTACAGGAGCTCAGAGGGCTGCATGTACAACACTGGGCTGGAGGGCACTGGAGACTGACACACACACAATTAGTTGACATTTAGGATCCACCTTGCCTCTGATAAAAACCCACTCACAAACATAGAGGTGAAGAGCACAGAAGCCCATCTCCTTCCCTTACCTGAGGAACGTTCCATTGCAGGTGACTAGGGTGACACTGTGTAGGGGCCTGAAGGACACAGAGTATAGGAAACACATCAGTACCCAGGAGTACACCAGCTTTCTCCTGGGATAACACCTCAATACCATTACATCTGAACAGCTGACTTGGCTGTCATTGGCTGAGGTACCAGTATTTACAATGGATGTCTTATGATGCTGTACTGGTGACTAACGTTAGCCTGGTCCCAGATCTGTTTGTGCTGTCTTGCCAACTCCTATGGTCATGGACAACATTGCCTATAGAACACAAACAGATCTGGGATCAGGCTGGTCAGCTGAGCTGTAATGGTGTTGGTGAGACGATCCAGGACAGTCTGCTCTGACCTGGTAGTGATGGTAGGCTGGCTGCTGGTAGATGGGTGGAGGCTGGTGGGTCAGCATGACTGGAGAGCCAGGCACTGAGCGGGACTACAAGGACACATGTAACATGCAGAGGACACCAGCCATGTACGAAAGAACATTTATCTTTACACCAAAAAAAAGCAAATGTACAATAACTTAAGATTTTAATCAAATGCAATGAATTGTATAAAATGACTAAAACACTGTAGGATGTCGTGTCTGTTTCCTGGATGAAACATGATCAGTAGTCTCTCTATGATTCTCACATGTTGCTGTGTGTTCAAATCAAATCTTCATGTAGAATGCACATTTCATTCACCACCAGGGAAGAGGTGGCATGAGCACATGGCTGAGTGAAGGATAGGACTCACGGGCCAGTGGTAGGGGGCGGAGGGGCTCATCTCTGGGGTGTGGAAGTAAGCCACTCCGTTGTGGTAGGTGTAGGGGTACCCCGTAGGGGTGGTGAGGTACATGGTTCCACAGGGGGTGGGTATCATGGCAGGAGTATGGCTGGACACAGAGAAGCTGTTTGCTGAGTGGAGGAGGAAGGAAGCACAAGTCAACCACCAGGTTATGTACAAAGGCAAATGTTATCGACACTCAATCCCAGGTGATGATTCAGAATTTTAAAGCCAACAAGTGCAAGAGCACATTAGTCCCCATCCACCACGATCAAGATAAGACAATATATGGTATGATAGTTCAAATGTTCAATGATGCATTACAAACGTGTTGAAAAAGTCATTTCCACCACTATGTAATGCTATTGCTTCAGCTGTCACTCATCTACAGCATGGGAAGACAACCCTGTTCCTGAGGTGCTGCAGGATTCGGTTCAATCTAGGCACCACACCTGACCAAATGAGCTAATTGATCAGTTCAGTGACTGCCTAAATTCACCACACCTGACCAAATGAGCTAACTGATCAGTTCAGTGACTGCCTAAATTCAACACACCTGGTCTTCCAGGCCGGTTAAAGCACTTCAGGATCAGGGTGGCCTACCCCTGCTCCGCGGTGCTCTGTTACTTACGGTGACCTCCCACTTGTTGCTTGCGGACGGCCTGGCCGATGTTGAGCCTCTTGTCCCGGAAGCACAGTCTGTCAGCCTGGGGATGTGGTGGTGGCAGAGGGACAGGGGGTATCCGGTACAGATTGAGACAGATCACTTTACACTGAACATTTACTACCTATGACCATAACTTTACGGGTGATGGACTGGGCTAGATCTAATGTGTATTTGAGCTGCTGTCCTCTAGAAGGAGATATAAGGTTTGTATCGTATCGTCTCTATCCCATATCTGTACTAGAGGTCGACCTCTAATCTGTACAGTATATTGGCTCTACACTCTTAGAAAAAAAGGTGCCGTCTAGCACCTAAAAGGGTTCTTCGGCTATCCTCATAGGGGAACCGTTTTGCATTCCATGTGGAACCCTTTCCACAGAGGGTTCTACATGTAACCAAAAATAATTATACATGGAACCAAAAAGGGTTCTCCTATGGGGACTGCCGAAGAACCCTTTTGGAACCCTTTTGTCAAAGAATGTACTTTTAGTTACTCACATCATGAAGGATTCTCTCTGTATCCTCCTGGGTCTCAAAGGTAACAAAGCCATATCTGTGGGATGGACACAAACACAAGGCAATGATACTGTGTCCCTGGATTACATTTCCATTGTCATACCTTAGTTAATAAACATCATTGCAGGTGTCATCCAGTCTGCGGGGCAGAACATCTACAGTTTAACTGAACTCACCCTTTTGACACCCCAGCACGGTCAATCACTATCTTCACCTCCTTCACTGCTCCATGCTGGGAGAAGAAGCGTCTCAGGTCGCTCTCATTGGTCTACACACAAAAAGAACACACCCATTTCATGGTCCAGTAACATGCAGCAGCAGCAAAAATGTCAAGTTAGGTCGCAAACACAAAACCAGGAGGCCCTATGAAAGTAAAGAAAGAGACAAAAGTCACCTTGAAATCAATGCCTCCCACAAAGATGCGGTTAGGGATGACGGTGCCAAAGCGGAGGGCATGGTGAGAGGGAGAGGTGTCGTTGCTGGGGTCTTGAGACACTGGAGCAGGAGGAGGAGAGGGAGTGCTGGTCTGCGTGCAGATTGAGATTAGCTTGAAACAGAACAAGAGCATCACTGGATTGGCCATCCTCACCAATGCTGAGAAATTCTGATAATGTAGCAAAAATTAGCTATTTTACAAAGCAATATTGTTTGATATCTTTAAGACAAAAGGTATGTTGTAAGCCTTTGATCTTTCAAAACAAACTGTCTCTACAACTGTATTCTTGGGGACAACGGCGCCTTGAAAAGAGGTTGTCTTTGTAGATGCACTTTTGTTTTGTCTAGAGCTGGGAATAACTAGCCAACCCTGAGTGACCTTTTGCTTTTTAAAGCCTATCATATGGCTCACTGAAATGCATGAGAAACTGCACAATGCTAGGCTAGGGTTTAGGAGAGAGAACTTAGCTAGTTAGCTAGCTAAAAGCTAACAAGAGTCAGCCAACACATTTTCGATCAGGAGAAACATGCAAGATCAATCACCATTTACCAATAAACGAGTTACAACATAACTTAATCTGGTTTGGAATACATTATCTACATCAAGCGACATATAACTGAACATAAATAACGCTAGTTAACATAACTTATCTAGCTAGCTATCTAAACTAAAGACCTTGCTAACTTTATGCACTGGAAGCTAACATTAGTGATAGCTAGACAATATCGTTAGCATTCAAGAGTGACATTTTAACTTGCTGGTTATATGACATTAATTTATATAATTGTAGTATTGGCAACCCACATTGTTACATGAATCACAATTAAATATACCGACACAATCAAACGCAACACTTATCTGTTTAGCTACTTCACTAAACACACATATATATATATATATATATATATATATATATATATATATATATATATATATATATATTTATTATTTTTTTTACAACATATTCATCTTAGCTAGCTAGCAAGATGGCAAGTAAAGTTAGTACGCTGGTGAAAGGTAACTTACGGTTATTTCGTTCTCCATCGTGGACACAGTGCTTAACTAGATGTCGTGAACAAGTAAAGTGGAAACAAATAATTCAGCAAGACAATGGCAGCTCAAGTTAAAACACCTTGCAAGGGAGGTGCACACAGCCAGGGACAGCCGAGCCTGTATCAGAGTCATCAACACCAGTCTATCTGCAGTATGAACGAAGGGAAAATATCTGGCGCTTACCAGATTGAGCTCGTCCTAAACCACTCATATTCATAGGTGGGCTACATGGGTTACATTTCTATTGTTATAGTTGTATTTAACCAGAGAAACATGTATCTATAGACTATTGTTAGTTTGTTTCCATGTGCCAAAGGTAGGAAACTTTAGAGCAGTCGCAGGTTAGCTAAGCTAGTTTAATTGGGTTTTATTTCCCGCTCTTCAAGGCTCTGCCGCCCTCAACTTGTCCAGATGGCACTTTCCCAGTCCCCGATGACCACGTTGATGGCGGGTAAAAGCCCATTTTTTGAAAACCGTTTTTATTGAACAATTTCAGTTCATTCCTACATTAATTTACAATAAGTGTGCATGAATGAACATGGTAATTATCGTATTATTAACATTTTGGCACAAATATTCTACAAAGAAAACTATGGCCCGAGTCTGTATGGTTGGTACCGGGTTCTGTACCAACCGGGTTCTGTCTTGCCTGGTTGCCATTTTTTTTTAAAGCTCATGTTCAACTCCTTGTACTTCATATTCACATGACTTGGAGTACAAGGACTGGAATGTTATCTAAACAGACTGGCAACCAGCATTCTTTTGCTAGGTCGTTACATTACATAGGCCTATTGAAAGCATTGAATTGATTTTGTGTGCAAGCATCCAATATTGCTATTAGTGCCTAATACGTTGCACGTGTTGTGCAGTAAGGTACAAGCGTACAGGTGCTATTATTGGTTGCTTTCCCCTGCTCAAACGCTGCATGCATAAACCAATGGTTGCCTTCCCTGTCATCAACTGTGTAGTTTTGCACCAAAATGCTAAAACACAAGATGTGGTTAGTTGATACATAAAATACCTATCCGGGCGTTATAAAATCTGGCGTGTGTCAGCTACGTCAGAGCAGAGGAACACGAACATTGCCATGCCTTGTTTTGTCGTGTTCCCTGGCCTATCAGAATGTCACACCTGTTCACGCTGCTGGTGCTCGGCTTACCTACCTGGGAGCATCGAGGTCCAGGGAGGCTGGAGGGTGAACCGTGCATTTCTCCACGGTCCTGGGAGAGACAGGGTTTAGTGCCATGAAAGAAAGAGACACTGCGAGAACTCTGTCACCAGGCTTGCAATGTCTGTGCTGCACTTACCAGGACGGTATCGTTTAACCGCCAACTGTGGGCCATGAGCACCGCCATCCACCCTCTCCTGCCCCATATCTCTCACTCGGGGTTGCTTTGCTTATTGCAGTCGCTCCTTTTTCTTTATCCTTCTCTAGCCCAGACCAATGAAAGAGTTCTAGTATATACACTCTGCCTTGGCTAGACACGGAGTATACAAAACATTAGGAACACCTGCTGTTTCCATGACACAGGCTGACCAGGTGAATCCTGGTGAAAGCCATGAACCCTTATTGATGTCACTTGTTTAATCCACTTCAAAACGTTTTGATGAAGGGGAGGAGACAGGTTAAAGAAAGATGTTTAAGCCTTGAGACAATTAAGACATGGATTGTGTTTGTGTGCCATTCAGAGTGTGAATGGGCAAGACAAAAGATTTAAGTGCCCTTGAACAGACTATAGTAGTAGGTGCCAGGCGCACCGGTTTGTGTCAAGAACTGCAACGCTGCTGGGTTTTTGACGCTCAACAGTTTCCTGTCTGTATCAAGAATGGTCCACCAGCCAATGTGACACAACTGTGGGAAGCATTGGAGTCAACATGGGCCAGCAGAACGCTTTTGACACCTTGCCCTGACACCTGGTCCATGCCCTGACAAATTGGGGCTGTTCTGAGTGCAAACTCAATTTTAGGAAGGTGTTCGTAATGTTTGGTAATACTCAGTGTATATCCTTCCTGGTTTGGTCAGTCTTATGGCCAGTATGCAATATACTGGCTATAAGTCTCCAGAATAATATAGGCCTGAATAAATATTTATGCAATATTCAAGTCACAAGAGGGCAATGTTTCCCTCTGAATTTGTGCTGGTTAGGCCAAAACATAGCCTGCCTGTCTACTACAACATGTCATGAACGGGGTTTGCTTGACGTTTCTAATCCAGAGAATGGTAAAGCATGTTGTAGGTCTAGTATGTAATGAGGTGTTTAGAGAACTTTTCATTTGATAACTGTGTTCTATCAGGCAATATGACTCATAACAGCTTTATCCACCACCAGAATAGGTTCAGGCCTATCGCTGGGAGGGTTAGGCCTATAGGATGTGTCTGTCTGACTCCTAGGCAGGGGGACAAAGTACCTGACAGACTCAGCTTCTAATGCAGATGTACATCTGGGGCAGTATTTCCCGAGCCTTACACACTTGATTTAAAGGTTTGATGATGAGTTGATTAGTGGAATCGGGCGTGTAGTACTAGGGCAAAAACATGGCCTCCTCAGCCTGACAGGGCTGCATGCGGAAAGAAGTCTCCATCAAATCAAGTTGTATTTGTCACATGCTTTGTAAACAACAGGTGTAGACTAATAATATAATATTGAACTTACGGGCATTTCCGAACAATGCCTAGAGACAAATAATAGAAAAATAATAACGCAAGGAATAAATACACAATGAGTACCAACTTGGCTATATACACGGGGTACTAGTACTGGGTCGATGTGCAGGGGTACAGTCACGTTACAGTCAGCCATGTAGCCTCTTTTAACTCAGTCAGGATTAACATGCAGCCATGTAGCATCTTTTAACTCAGTCAGGGTTGACATGTAGCCTCTTTTAACTCAGTCAGGATTAACATGTAGCTTCTTTTAACTCAGTCAGGTTGACATGTAGCCATGTAGCCTCTTTAAACTCAGTCAGGGTTGACATGTAGATATGTAGCCTCTTTAAACTCTGTCAGGGTTGACATGTAGACATGTAGCCTCTTTAAACTCAGTCAGGGTTGACAAGTAGCCTCTTTAAACTCAGTCAGGTTTGACATGTAGACATGTAGCCTCTTTAAACTCAGTCAGGGTTGACATGTAGCTTCTTTTAACTCAGTCAGGTTTGACATGTAGACATGTAGCCTCTTTAAACTCAGTCAGGGTTGACATGTAGCCTCTTTTAACTCAGTCAGGTTTGACATGTAGACATGTAGCCTCTTTAAACTCAGTCAGGGTTGACATGTAGCCTCTTTTAACTCAGTCAGGTTTGACATGTAGCCATGTAGCTTCTTTTAACTCAGTCAGGATTGACATGTAGCCTCTTTTAACTCAGGTGTGTGCTTTAGAGTGAGAAAAAGGTTCCACTCTTTAAGTTCCCCTGCACCTTCTTCAGTATTTTAGACTATTAACAAGCTGTGACAACAACAGAACACGGACCTGCTGAACTTATAACAGCAAGTCACCACCCTAGACGTTGTAGTGCCTCTCCCTGAGTCCCATTGAGCTATGTTTCATTTACAGGAGTATTTCTGGTTCTGCGCCCAGATATCTAACTGATTACTTTCCTCGTGTTAGGGGTGCACATAATCACAGCACCAGATCAGGTGTTGTTAATGTGTGCTTATACAGGTTCAGGAGTAATGCTGACGATTTTCTAGTTATATGTGTATTTTCAAGTTATATGTGTGCTTGTTTTTTTTAAATGGTTGAATCAACAAACTAAACTAAAAGTTTCTCTCCTTAAGTCAAATTGGGCCAGGTAGTGTCAGCCGGAGAGAAACAGTGGAGGGGAGAATGGGTGGGCGGCCAATTAGCGGCGCAGGTAGCAAGAGCCTCGTTAAAGACAGGGCTGATTCAGGTGGTGCAGTCGGAGCACTTTGTTAATAAAGCTAGTACATGTAATTTGGACGCTCTGCCCCACACTACGCCACTCGACGCTGTGCTGATCCTCAAAGAGCCACTTTGTCTCTGATTATAGGCCTCGTGCAGCTATAATTTCTCTCAGATTGAAGTCAGATCACTCTAGTCTTGACAGTCTGTAAATTGCATTTTTTTTCCTTCCCCAACCTCTCTTACCACAACAAAGAGATACAGCATCAGTTGTGCCAAGAGAGCACAAGGCAGCAAATCGCCTGCTCCATTACCTGTAATGCATCGACCACTCCGAGGGGGGCGGCATACTGAAAAGTGTTCACGTCCAAACCTTCCCCTCCTGTGTGGGCTTTTATTGTTACGCATATGCTGGTTGGAAAAATTTCAGTTTTTATGTCTCTGCTTTTTTCCTGGATGGAATTGTCTGTCACTTATGCCTTGTCAGTACTTTACAGTGACCTTAAACTGGCAAATGAGTGTTTTATACTGAACTAGGCCTATGCGCTATAGCTGAGGACAAAGAAGACATTGCCTAAGGATGAGCTGGTTGGGTTCAAACGTCATTCCATTTACATCCTTCCTCTGTACAATTTAGATTTTAAAAGACCTCTCTCTCTCTCTCTCTCTCTCTCTCTCTCTCTCTCTCTCTCTCTCTCTCTCTCTCTGTCTCTCTCTCTCTGTCTCTCTCTCTCCCTCTCTCTCTCTCTCTCTCTCTCTCTCTGCCTCTCTCTCTCTGTCTCTCTCTCTCTCTCTCTCTCTCTGTCTCTCTCTGTCTCTCTCTCTCTCTCTCTCTCTCTGTCTCTCTCTCTGTCTCTCTCTGTCTCTCTCTCTCTCTCTCTCTGTCTCTCTCTGTCTCTCTCTCTCTCTGTCTCTCTCTCTCTCTCTCTCTCTCTCTCTCTCTCTCTCTGTCTCTCTGTCTCTCTCTCTCTCTCTCTCTCTCTCTCTCTCTCTCTCTCTCTCCACACAGACTTGTCTTGTCCCTCCATACATCGACACTCTTGGTCATACAGCACTTACCAGCTCCCTACTGTTCACTGAAAGCCTCATAAAATTAGCCCCATGATGAATCCCCTTCTTCCTTGTTCCTTCTTCATTATTTCAACCCCCCATCCCCCCATTGTCTGCCCTCAACCACTCTGCAATATGGACCTCTCAACTGGGGCTGAAGTCACTTGTTGTCCACAGCCACTGGAAGTTAATTGGCGCTTTAAATTTGCCAACGAAGTCTTACTGTGCTAAATGAACATGGCTTTGCTTGATAATTACAGCAATCTAGCACCCCTCCCATTTACATCCCACAAAGACGGTTTTAGACAGAAGGCTTCTCTGAGAACATCTCTTGCTTTAAACAGAAACGGAATATAAAGGGGCCCATTCTTTTGATATACTGTGGAAAACTACCTGTATCCATACATGCATGGCTGAGCGTATGTTTTTACACAGTATTCAGTTATATGGGGAACTTTAGTTTCTACAGTAGGTTGTCACACCCTGGTTGTCACACCCTGACCATAGTTTGCTTTGTATGTTTCTATGTTTTGTTTGGTCAGGGTGTGATCTGAGTGGGCATTCTATGTTGTGTGTCTAGTTTGTCTATTTCTATGTTTGGCCTGATATGGTTCTCAATCAGAGGCAGGTGTTAGTCATTGTCTCTGATTGGGAACCATATTTAGGTAGCCTGTTTTGTGTTGGGTTTTGTGGGTGGTTGTTTCCTGTCTTTGTGTTTGTTGCACCAGATAGGGCTGTTTCGGGTTTTTCCACGTTTATTGTTTTGTATTATGTTTAGTTTTCTTATTAAAAAACATGAACTTCAACCACGCTGCATTTTGGTCCGCCTCTCCTTCCCAGGAAGAATCCCGTTACACTGGTTTAAACCTATGTCTGTATCCTATATATCTGCCTATCCCCTCACTCTGGCAGGCTGTCTCTGCCCCAAAGCAATGTCTGCCTGCTGCCTGAAATCTGATATGATGCAACATGACATGACAACCCTCCTGCCAACTGTCCTGCCACTGTCACTGTCACACCCAAGGGAAAGGGTATAGCTAGGTAGGTCAGGGTATAACCTACAGTACTAGGTAGTTCAGGGTATATCCTACAGTACTAGGTAGATCAGGGTATAACCTACAGTACTAGGTAGGTCAGGGTATATCCTACAGTACTAGGTAGATCAGGGTATATCCTACAGTACTAGGTAGATCAGGGTATAACCTACAGTACTAGGTAGTTCAGGGTATATCCTACAGTACTAGGTAGATCAGGGTATAACCTACAGTACTAGGTAGTTCAGGGTATAACCTACAGTACTAGGTAGATCAGGGTATAACCTACAGTACTAGGTAGATCAGGGTATAACCTACAGTACTAGGTAGGTCAGGGTATAACCTACAGTACTAGGTAGTTCAGGGTATATCCTACAGTACTAGGTAGATCAGGGTATAACCTACAGTACTAGGTAGGTCAGGGTATAACCTACAGTACTAGGTAGTTCAGGGTATAACCTACAGTACTAGGTAGTTCAGGGTATATCCTACAGTACTAGGTAGATCAGGGTATAACCTACAGTACTAGGTAGTTCAGGGTATAACCTACAGTACTAGGTAGATGAGGGTATATCCTACAGTACTAGGTAGTTCAGGGTATAACCTACAGTACTAGGTAGATCAGGGTATAACCTACAGTACTAGGTAGATGAGGGTATATCCTACAGTACTAGGTAGATCAGGGTATATCCTACAGTACTAGGTAGATCAGCTGTACTAGGTACAGTACTAGGTAGATCCAGTGTTCTGTAAGTGTAGCTTACTCATTCAGCTGGTTGTTAACAGAGTCCAGTGTTCTGTAAGTGTAGCTTACTCATTCAGCTGGTTGTTAACAGAGTCCAGTGTTCTGTAAGTGTAGCTTACTCATTCAGCTGGTTGTTAACAGAGTCCAGTGTTCTGTAAGTGTAGCTTACTCATTCAGTTGGTTGTTAACAGAGTCCAGTGTTCTGTAAGTGTAGCTTACTCATTCAGCTGGTTGTTAACAGAGTCCAGTGTTCTGTAAGTGTAGCTTACTCATTCAGCTGGTTGTTTACAACAACAAAGACCAAGTCTTGACTAATGCTCCTGTAAGTAAGAGGGGGCCAAGCTAGGAGAATGGACCATGCTCCCAAAGACAAGACCAGGCGCCCTGCCCCAAATTACCGGGGGTGTGGGGAGTCCCCAAGGAGTCAGTCAGTCAGGCCAATCCCAGTGTCTCTGGCCGGTCTCCAGTGGCAGGTCATGGTGGGTGTCTGGTCTGTGAGACAGGGTACCCAGCAAATCAATTCAACCAAGGCGCAAATACAAACAGCAATTCATTTCTGTCACTGAGCTGGGCGCCTGGATTACGTGGAAACCAGGTTGTTGTTGCTACCCAGATGCCAGACTTGTGTAGGGGTTTGTTTGTTCGGGCTCTGTTTTGTCCCCATTGCAGTGTACTGAAGAGGTGCACGTTTTGGATGAATGGTCACACATGTAGTTTGCGCTAGTTACTTTGCATATGTATAAGGCTTATAGGCCTATATGCTTGGTATAATTTATTGTACATTATCGGCAACCACATCTCTCTGTCTCGCACACACACACACGCACACGCACGCACGCACTCACGCACACAGTCTGTTTCTGAACACGGTCCTGCTATGCTAGATTGCTCAGACTGATTTTCACCCCGTGAGGCTTTAGATCCATTTCCTCCCTATCAAACCCAGTGCCACCGAGCCTCCTGATAGGCCAGACAAAAGACGAAGATGAAGGTAAAGCCTTAAACACAGGCACTGAAAGGAAGATAGTTGATACATACAGAGACATACACTTTTACGGAAAAGGAAAGGAGTGAGGCAGATGTATCATTGTGGAACTCTTCAACGCTGAAGACGTCAGACAGGTTCCCTATGCGCTACCTGTGATTGGCCAATCTTGAGAGTGCTGTTTGTCCAAATGTTGACTCTTCACCTGATGAAGTGTTTTTATGGAGTGGAAGAAAACAGGTTTTGATTGACAGAGTGGGATGGTACACTGCATGGATTGAATGGTCCTCAGATTGACAAATGCTGTTCTTGCTAAATCACAACGAACACTGTCCTCTCTGCATTGCCACGTAGGTTAGCCTTTTGACAAGGTCAAAAAAAGTCATACATTCTATGTTTCATGCAGTTACCATAAAACAGTGGTTTGGCTCAACTATGCCATTACTTTACAAATCTCTGATTCCCCTTCCTTTCACTTTGGGCTATTTTTAGACAGGGGCATTCCTTTGGAAAATAAATATGCTCCTTCACAAAGTACAATACTAGAAATGAATGGTTTAGACAAACATTTGCAGAGGCGTGGTTGAGCACATTGACCACTACTGGCCTTGCGTGTGGTTCTGGTCCTCATGTGGTTATTTTTCTCCATGGCACAGTGGGTTGTTTTTGAATGTTAGAGCCAAAGATAGTTGAAACAAAAATAGGCCTGTATTGTTTGTTGGCTGAATGTGTAGTGTTGATGGTTGGTCTAGAAAGTTAAAGAAGGTTAAGTGTATTTTACAGTCATCCTTTACCGCGACCTGTTTTCCTGCTTACTCAAAGAATACGGTCAGAGGCAAACACATTCTGCAAAAATGCATACCCTCCTTACACACACACACACACACACACACACACACACACACACACACACACACACACACACACACACACACACACACACACACACACACACACACACACACACACACACACACACACACACCCCCACACACTCACACACACACACACACACGCACGCACACACACACACACACACACACACACACACACACACACACACACACACACACACACACACGCACACAGACGCGCACACACACACACACACACACACACACACACACACACACACACACACACACACGCACACACGCACGCACGCACGCACGCACACACACACACACACACACACACACACACACACACACACACAGACACAGACACACACACAAACACATACACACACACACACACAGACACACACTCACACACACACACACACACAGACACACACACACACACACAGACACACACACACACAGACACACACTCACACACACACACACAGACACACACACACACACACACGCACACACACACACACACACACAGACACACACACACACACACACACACAGACACGCACACACACACACACACACACACACACACACACACACAGGCTGTTGTGTCTGTGGAAGCTCAGGTAACGATAGTCCTTCAGACCTCCCTAGTCCTGTCCCGGTGTGTTTATGTTATAATCACAGGTCTTTATTGGTAGATCTGCCCAGCCCTCTTCTCCCGTTGAGACTAACCACCTCTGATATGTGTGGAGAACCTCAAGCTTCCACAGTGTTTAGGTTATCAGAGGACCATATTTACAAGGAGGAGTTCCTCATTGATTGTGTCTGCCCTCCACTCTGTTTACAGAGGAAATAAAGAACACGTGTCCTTCTTATCCTCTCTACCACTCATTCCATCTACTTCCCACAATCGTTCCATTCTTTTATCATACCAGGTCTCCTACTCTCTTTGATGACCTACAGTTACGTGTTAGTGATTTAGCCGACTCTCTGATCCAGAGGTACTTACACCAGCAATTAGGTAAAAGTGCCTTGCTCAAGGGCACATCTACAGATTTTTCACCTAGTCGGCTCGGGAATTTGAACCAGCGACCTTTCCGTTACTGTCCCAACGTTCTTAACTGCTAGGCTACCTGGATGAGTTTTCACTGTGTGTTAGCGCGACAGTATGTGTGTGCGTGAACATATGTTTGTGTGTGGGCGTGACTGTGTTTGTGTGTGTGTGTGCGTGACTGTGTTTGCGTGATTGTGTTTGTGTGTGCGTGACTGTGTGTGAGCATGACTGTGTTTGTGTGTGTGTTTGTGTGTGTGTGTCCTATAATTAAGCAATAAGGCATGAGGGGGGTGGAGGGGGGGGGGGGGGGTATATGGCCAATAAACCACAGCTAAGGGCTGTTCTTAGGCAAGACGCAACACGTGCCTGGACACAGCCCTTAGCCATGGTATATAGGCCATATACCACAAACCCGGGGTGCCTTATTGCTGTTATAAACTGGTTACGAACGTAATTAGAGCAGCAAAAATACATGTTTTGTCTTACCTGTGGTATACGTGTTATTTACCACGGCTGTCAGCCAATCAGCATTCAGGGCTCAAACCACCCTGTTTCTAATGTGTTGTAATGCAGCATCAGACATTCCTGTTATAAATGTCATGGCTGGTACAGGGGGAGTAGTTCTCCCTGTGAGTCTATACAACAAAACTCTCTTAAGACCTATGAAGAAATGTCTTATGTTAAACCAATGGATGCCAGATGCATAAGGAAATAGTTTGTATACTTAATGTTTATACTCCAAACCACAAAGAGAGAGTAGAGATATTCACAGAGTAGAGATATTCACAGAGTAGAGATATTCACATAGTAGAGATATTCACAGAGTAGAGATATTCACAGAGTAGAGATATTCACATAGTAGAGATATTCACAGAGTAGAGATATTCACAGAGTAGAGATATTCACAGAGTAGAGATATTCACAGAGTAGAGATTTTCACATAGTAGAGATATTCACAGAGTAGAGATATTCAACAGCATAATGGCTAAATGACAGGTAGCCTAGTGGTTAGAGCATTGGGCCAGTAACTGAAAGGTTGCTGGATCAAATCCCTGAGCTGACAAGGTAAAAATCAGTTGTTCTTCCCCTGAACAAGGCAGTTAACCCACTGTTCCCTGGGCACTGTGGATGTTGATTAAGGCAGCCCCCTGCACCTCTCTGATTCAGAGGGGTTGGGTTAAATATGGAAGAGACATTTCAGTTGAAGGTTTCTCCCTTTAAACATATTCCCGTGTCAAACATATCCTTACAGAGAACTGTGTGTTTAACAAAATCAATGTGAATAGTACGCCTAGTTAATCTAGTGACCTCTGTGTACTCTGCAGATACATTCAATGGACCTTATTCACAGATCAGAGTCTCAGAGTAGCAGTGCTGATCTAGGATCAGGTCCCCTTTGTTTATGTCATCTTATTCTGTAATGATGATCCTAAAAGGACATCTGATCCTAGATCAGCCGTCCTACCCTGAGACTCTTTGTGAATACAGGCCAAGGTCTTCCATTATTGTCAGTTTCACTTTAATGTTCAAATAGTATTTAAACCCTGGTCAGGAGTATTCAACTGTCACTAACTGTCACTAAAGTATTCAACTGTCACTAACTGTCACTAAAGTATTCAACTGTCACTAACTGTCACTAAAGTATTCACTGTCACTAACTGTCACTAAAGTATTCACTGTCACTAACTGTCACTAAAGTATTCAACTGTCACTAACTGTCACTAAAGTATTCACTGTCACTAACTGTCACTAAAATATTCAACTGTCACTAACTGTCACTAAAGTATTCACTGTCACTAACTGTCACTAAAGTATTCAACTGTCACTAACTGTCACTAAAGTATTCAACTGTCACTAACTGTCACTAAAGTATTCAACTGTCACTAACTGTCACTAAAGTATTCACTGTCACTAACTGTCACTAAAGTATTCACTGTCACTAACTGTCACTAAAGTATTCAACTGTCACTAACTGTCACTAAAGTATTCAACTGTCACTAACTGTCACTAAAGTATTCACTGTCACTAACTGTCACTAAAGTATTCAACTGTCACTAGCTGTCACTAAAGTATTCAACTGTCACTAACTGTCACTAAAGTATTCACTGTCACTAACTGTCACTAAAGTATTCAACTGTCACTAACTGTCACTAAAGTTTTCACTGTCACTAACTGTCACTAAAGTATTCAACTGTCACTAACTGTCACTCAAGTATTCACTGTCACTAACTGTCACTAAAGTTTTCACTGTCACTAACTGTCACTAAAGTATTCAACTGTCACTAACTGTCACTAAAGTATTCAACTGTCACTAACTGTCACTAAAGTATTCACTGTCACTAACGAGTAGCCATTCTATAGTCTCCCAACAGGGAGCAGTAGAGTCTGGATAAGGACAGAGCCAGCGGCCCCCTACAGGCTTCATGCACTGGATCCTCCTCAACCAGAACTACATACTCACTGTGAGTGAACACTTCTGTACCCTTCTACAATCTACACCATACTAACTGAATGTGTCATCCTTCTACAATCTACACCATACTAACTGAATGTGTCATCCTTCTACAATCTACACCATAGTGACTGAACGTGTCATCCTTCTACAATCTACACCATACTAACTGAATGTGTCATCCTTCTACAATCTACACCATACTAACTGAATGTGTCATCCTTCTACAATCTACACCATAGTGACTGAACGTGTCATCCTTCTACAATCTACACCATACTAACTGAATGTGTCATCCTTCTACAATCTACACCATACTAACTGAATGTGTCATCCTTCTACAATCTACACCATACTAACTGAATGTGTCATCCTTCTACAATCTACACCATACTAACTGAATGTGTCATCCTTCTACAATCTACACCATACTAACTGAATGTGTCATCCTTCTACAATCTACACCATAGTAACTGAATGTGTCATCCTTCTACAATCTACACCATACTAACTGAATGTGTCATCCTTCTACAATCTACACCATACTAACTGAATGTGTCATCCTTCTACAATCTACACCATACTAACTGAATGTGTCATCCTTCTACAATCTACACCATAGTGACTGAACGTGTGAGGTTTGGTATATGGATATGGATACAGAGAGGGAGGAGAGGGAGGAGAGAGAGAGGAGAGAGTGAAGAGAGGGATAAGAGAGTGTGGAGAGGAAGGAGAAAGGGAGGAGAGAGTGTGGAGAGGAAGGAGAGAGGGAGGAGAGGGAGGAGAAAGTGTGGAGAGGAAGGAGAGAGGGAGAGAGGGAGGAGAGGAAGGCAAGAGGGAGGTGAGAGTGTGGAGAGGAAGGAGAGAGGGAGGAGAGGAAGGAGAGAGGGAGGAGAGGAAGGAGAGAGTGTGCAGAGGAAGGAGAGAGAGGGGACAGGGAGGAGAGAGTGTGGAGAGAAGGGAGAAGTGTTGTTCATACACCAATATGTCTCAGGAAGCAGGCCTGAGGAGTGCTTTAAGGATTCTGTCAACAGGTCTGCCAGTACTGTCCTCTGCCCGGACTGTCAGTCTGTCTACTGCCCCCTGCTCAGACCATCAGTCTCCCTGCCAGCACTGCCCCCTGCTCAGACCGTCAGTCTCCCTGCCAGTACTGCACCCTGCTCAGACTGTCAGTCTGCCTACTGCCCCCTGCACAGACAATCAGTCTGCCAGTACAGCCCCCTGCTCAGACCGTCAGTCTGCCGGCCAGTACTGCCCCCTGCTCAGACTGTTAGTCTGCCTGCCAGTACTGCCCCCTGCTCAGACTGTTAGTCTGCCTGCCAGTACTGCCCCCTGCTCAGACCGTCAGTGTGCCGGCCAGTACTGCCCCCTGCTCAGACCGTCAGTCGGCCTGCCAGTACTGCCCCCTGCTCAGACCGTCAGTCTGCCGGCCAGTACTGCCCCCTGCTCAGACCGTCAGTCTGCCGGCCAGTACAGCCCCCTGCTCAGACCGTCAGTCTGCCGGCCAGTACTGCCCCCTGCTCAGACCGTCAGTCGGCCTGCCAGTAATGCCCCCTGCTCAGACCGTCAGTCTGCCGGCCAGTACTGCCCCCTGCTCAGACCGTCAGTCTGCCGGCCAGTACAGCCCCCTGCTCAGACCGTCAGTCTGCCGGCCAGTACTGCCCCTGCTCAGACCGTCAGTCTGTCTACTGCCCCCTGCTCAGACCGTCAGTCTGTCTACTGCCCCCTGCTCAGACCGTCAGTCTGTCTACTGCCCCCTGCTCAGACCGTCAGTCTGCCAGCCAGTACTGCCCCCTGCTCAGACCGTCAGTCTGTCTACTGCCCCCTGCTCAGACCGTCAGTCTGTCTACTGCCCCCTGCTCAAACCGTCAGTCTGCCGGCCAGTACTGCCCCCTGCTCAGACCGTCAGTCTGCCGGCCAGTACTGCCCCCTGCTCAGACCGTCAGTCTGTCTACAGCCCCCTGCTCAGACCGTCAGTCTGTCTACAGCCCCCTGCTCAGACCGTCAGTCTGCCGGCCAGTGTACCAACCTCTAAAGGACGGAGTGTGTAGAGACTGCCGACAGTGTTAAGTGCATAGCAGTCCTGGGTTCAAAATAGTAGGCCTACTCGTTTTTCTTTCAAAGAATTTAGCACACTGGGGCCAATGGAGTAGTCCCAAACGTGTAAGCCCCGCCCATCTGGCACTATGTGTCAAATAGTGGGCATGTCAGCTAAGAGGCTAGGTCAGAAGTTTGTGAGGGGGGTGGAATCAGAGTTTCCTGTTGAAGCAGCGTCCAGTAGCATAGTGGTCGGTTGGCTCATTAAGAGAAAACACAACCATTTCTGTCCCCACCAACAACAACTCTCTTTTACTAACATGAAAAGACCTCACTATTTACAAGCAGGGTGACAAAAAAGATCTGTTCACTTTTGATTACCAATAAACCATAATAAAACCACATAAGATTTACTGCTCAGAGTCTATTACTATCCTTTGTACTAGTTTACATCACATAAAAATCACATGGAAGTGAAATAGCCGTCCTCTTCATACAAGGACTCGTTGCTGACGTGATCCTGGGAAAGTGGCATCTGTGGTGCCTTGATGTTTGCAGCTCCTCTTTATGTGATCACATGATGAACAGTTGACGGAGTCATGTCTTCTTTCTACTAAACACCATTGATCTGTACAGGACAGTGTGGTTTGTGACTCCACTAGATGCTTGTCATTATGGAAGTAGGTCTCCTTCCTGAACACTGACAAACTCATGGCCTGTCAGTACCTCCCTCTTTTTAACAGTCATCCAAACGAAAGAAGGAAAGTCAGGGAGGGATGTATAATGTATAAAGGACCGTTTTTTAATACATTTTGACGGCGAGGAAATATAATCCGTTTATAATTGAATCTATTTAAAGTGAGGCCCTACGGACTTCGGTGAAGACTGAATGCGGCCCCGCGGGGCAAAATGAATTTGACACCCCTTATCTAGCTACTTCTATGAATTGTCCCAGCCCGGTTCCTCATCTCAGTAGTGGCAGGGAAGCAGCTGTTGGCTGAAACACAAGCTGCAGATTGTAGCTTTAAGTATAGATGTCAAAACCCCCAGCAACATGTTGATGCCACTGGGAGGGCCCATTTGATGTGTTTTACTACTGTGGCCCCTCATACATTCCTGTTCTGATCTACTCAGATAAAACAGTGACAATATAAAGTGTCTTCTGACACCGTCAGCTCAACGTCAACTCACAAAACATACGTCTTCACCCTTCACCTCTGCAGAATCACATGACCACTTTCTATCTGTTCATTTACTGGTTTCTCTAAAGAACCAGTTTAACGACCTGTCTGTCTGTCTGTCTGTCTGTCTGTCTGTCTGTCTGTCTGTCTGTCTGTCTGTCTGTCTGTCTGTCTTGTTTAATCATAGGCTTTTAAGTGTGATGTAAATGTACAGTAAATGACCATCATTCATCTCCATGTTGAAGTGATATGTCAGCACATGACTGGCCTTGACATGACCTGTAGTTATTGTCTAAGGAGGAACCGTTAAGGTACTATGGGAAATTATTTCCCGGTAAAGTTTTATTCTCTTCAGCATTGTTTCTACTAGGTTTTACTGTCTCTCTGTAATAAACTGTTCTCTGGTGGAGGCCAGAAAGAGGTGACAGTTCACGTGTGTCTGTGACTGTGTCTGTCTGTGTCTGTCTGTGTCTGTGTCTGTGTCTGTGTCTGTGTCTGTCTGTGTCTGTGTCTGTGTCTGTGTGTGTGTCTGTGTGTGTGTGTGTGTCTGTGTGTGTGTGTGTGTGTGTGTGTGTGTGTGTGTGTGTGTGTGTGTGTGTGTGTGTGTGTGTGTGTGTGTGTGTGTGTGTGTGTGTGTGTGTGTGTGTGTGTGTGTGTGTGTGTGTGTGTGTCTGTGTCTCAGTGTGTGTCTGGGTGTGTGTCTGTGTCTGTGTCTGTGTCTGAGTGTGTGTCTGAGTGTGTGTCTGTGTCTGTGTCTGTGTCTGTGTCTATGTCTGAGTGTGTGACTGGGTGTGTGTGTGTTGATTAATCTGAGTCTTGAGTCTTGGATGTGGTAAAGATATTTAGATTCTTGGATGTGGTAAAGATGTTTAGAGTCTTGGATGTGGTAAAGATGTTTAGAGTCTTGGATGTGGTAAAGATGTTTAGAGTCTTGGATGTGGTAAATATGTTTAGAGTCTTGGATGTGGTAAAGATGTTTAGAGTCTTGGATGTGGTAAAGCTGTTTAGAGTCTTGGATGTGGTAAAGATGTTTAGAGTCTTGGATGTGGTAAAGATGTTTAGAGTCTTGGATGTGGTAAAGCTGTTTAGAGTGTTGGATGTGGTAAAGATGTTATAGTCTTGGATGTGGAAAAGATGTGTAGGGTCTTGGATGTGGTAAAGGTGTTTAGAGTCTTGAATGTGGTAAAGATGTTTAGAGTCTTGGATGTGGTAAAGATGTTTAGAGTCTTGGATGTGGTAAAGATGTTTAGAGTCTTGGATGTGGTAAAGATGTTTAGAGTCTTGGATGTGGTAAAGATGTTTAGAGTCTTGGATGTGGTAAAGATGTTTAGGGTCTTGGATGTGGTAAAGATGTTTAGAGTCTTTGATGTGGAAAATATGTTTAGGGTCTTGGATGTGGTAAAGATGTTTAGAGTCTTGGATGTGGTAAAGATGTTTACAGACTTGGATGTGGTAAAGATGTTTAGAGTCTTGGATGTGGTAAAGATGTTTAGAGTCTTGGATGTGGTAAAGATGTTTAGAGTCTTGGATGTGGTAAAGATGTTTAGAGTCTTGGATGTGGTAAAGATGTTTAGAGTCTTGGATGTGGTAAAGATGTTTAGGGTCTTGGATGTGGTAAAGGTGTTTAGAGTCTTGAATGTGGTAAAGATGTTTAGAGTCTTGGATGTGGTAAAGATGTTTAGAGTCTTGGATGTGGTAAAGATGTTTAGAGTCTTGGATGTGGTAAAGATGTTTAGAGTCTTGGATGTGGTAAAGATGTTTAGAGTCTTGGATGTGGTAAAGATGTTTAGGGTCTTGGATGTGGTAAAGATGTTTAGAGTCTTGGATGTGGAAAAGATGTTTAGGGTCTTGGATGTGGTAAAGATGTTTTGAGTCTTGGATGTGGTAAAGATGTTTAGAGACTTGGATGTGGTAAAGATGTTTAGAGTCTTGGATGTGGTAAAGATGTTTAGAGTCTTGGATGTGGTAAAGATGTTTAGAGTCTTGGATGTGGTAAAGATGTTTAGGGTCTTGGATGTGGTAAAGATGTTTAGAGTCTTGGATGTGGTAAAGATGTTTAGAGTCTTGGATGTGGTAAAAATGTTTAGAGTCTTGGATGTGGTAAAGCTGTTTAGAGTCTTGGATGTGGTAAAGATGTTTAGGGTCTTGGATGTGGTAAAGATGTTTAGAGTCTTGGATGTGGTAAAGATGTTTAGGGTCTTGGATGTGGTAAAGATGTTTAGGGTCTTGGATGTGGTAAAGATGTTTAGAGTCTTGGATGTGGTAAAGATGTTTAGAGTCTTGGATGTGGTAAAGATGTTTAGAGTCTTGGATGTGGTAAAGATGTTTAGAGTCTTGGATGTGGTAAAGCTGTTTAGAGTCTTGGATGTGGTAAAGATGTTTAGGGTCTTGGATGTGGTAAAGATGTTTAGGGTCTTGAATGTGGTAAAGATGTTTAGGAAGAACTGGTCCCATTGTTTGTACTTTTATTTGTCATTGTTTATGACACATATTGACCACCCACTCAAAAACCATGTTCTCTCTCACTTGCACAAACACAAGGTCATGCACTTGCACAAACACAAGGTCATGCACTTGCACACGCGCACACACACACACACACACATGTATGCGTGCACACATGCACACACACACACACACCCTCTTACCTACACACTCTTCAATGTGAACTCAGATGTATATAAAGGTACATTCCTACTGTGGCCCTATGTGTGGTGAGGCCAGAGGCCCTGATCAATGTCACAATGCCAGCATTCCCCTGTGGGTTAGGACCACAGACACACAGCACCTCCCTCCTTTGCCTCCCCTGTGGGTTAGGACCCCAGACACACAGCACCTCCCTCATTTGTCTCCCCTGTGGGTTAGGACACCAGACACACAGGACCTCCCTCCTCCTTTGTCTCACTGTGTGTTAGGACCCAAGACACCTCCCTCCTCCTTTGTCTCCCTGAGGGTTAGGACCAAAGACAACTCCCTCCTCCTTTGTATCCCTGTGGGTTAGGACCCAAGACACCTCCCTCCATTGTCTCCCTGTGGGTTAGGACCCCAGACATCTCCCTCCTCCTTTGTCTCCCAGTGGGTTAGGACCCCAGACACCACCCTCCTTTGTCTCCCTGTGGGTTAGGACCCCAGACACCTCCCTCCTCCTTTGTATCCCCTGTGAATTAGGATACCAGACACTTCCCTCCTCCTTTGTCTCCCTGTGAATTAGGATCCCAGACACCTCTCTCCTCCTTTGTCTCCATGTGGGTTAGGACCCCATACACCACCCTCCTTTGTCTCCCTGTGGGTTAGGACAACAGACACCTCCCTCCTGTCCCCTGTGGGTTAGGACCATAGACACACAGCACCTCCCTCCTTGTCTCCCTGTGGGTTAGGACCCCAGACTCACAGCACCTCCCTCCTTCGTCTCCCTGTGGGTTAGGACCCCAGACTCACAGCACCTCCCTCCTTTGTCTTCCTGTGGGTTAGGACCCCAAACACACAGCACCTCCCTCCTCCTTTGTGTCCCTGTGTGTTAGGACCCCAGACACAGAGCACCTCCCTCCTTTGTCTCCCTGTGTGTTAGGACCCTGGACACAGAGCACCTCCCTCCTTTGTGTCCCTGTGTGTTAGGACCCCAGACACAGAGCACCTCCCTCCTTTGTCTCCCTGTGTGTTAGGACACTAGACACAGAGCACCTCCCTCCTTTGTGTCCCTGTGTGTTAGGACCCTAGACACAGAGCACCTCCCTCCTTTGTCTCCCTGTGTGTTAGGACACTAGACACAGAGCACCTCCCTCCTTTGTGTCCCTGTGTGTTAGGACCCTAGACACAGAGCACCTCCCTCCTTTGTCTCCCTGTGTGTTAGGACCCTAGACACAGAGCACCTCCCTCCTTTGTATCCCTGTGTGTTAGGACCCTAGACACAGAGCACCTCCCTCCTTTGTGTCCCTGTGTGTTAGGACCCTAGACACAGAGCACCTCCCTCCTTTGTTTCCCTGTGTGTTAGGACCCTGGACACAGAGCACCTCCCTCCTTTGTGTCCCTGTGTGTTAGGACCCTAGACACAGACACCTCCCTCCTTTGTTTCCCCTGTGGGTTAGGACCATAGACACACAGCACCTCCCTCCTTGTCTCCCTGTGGGTTAGGACCCCAGACTCACAGCACCTCCCTCCTTCGTCTCCCTGTGGGTTAGGACCCCAGACTCACAGCACCTCCCTCCTTTGTCTTCCTGTGGGTTAGGACCCCAAACACACAGCACCTCCCTCCTCCTTTGTGTCCCTGTGTGTTAGGACCCCAGACACAGAGCACCTCCCTCCTTTGTCTCCCTGTGTGTTAGGACCCTGGACACAGAGCACCTCCCTCCTTTGTGTCCCTGTGTGTTAGGACCCCAGACACAGAGCACCTCCCTCCTTTGTCTCCCTGTGTGTTAGGACACTAGACACAGAGCACCTCCCTCCTTTGTGTCCCTGTGTGTTAGGACCCTAGACACAGAGCACCTCCCTCCTTTGTCTCCCTGTGTGTTAGGACACTAGACACAGAGCACCTCCCTCCTTTGTGTCCCTGTGTGTTAGGACCCTAGACACAGAGCACCTCCCTCCTTTGTCTCCCTGTGTGTTAGGACCCTAGACACAGAGCACCTCCCTCCTTTGTATCCCTGTGTGTTAGGACCCTAGACACAGAGCACCTCCCTCCTTTGTGTCCCTGTGTGTTAGGACCCTAGACACAGAGCACCTCCCTCCTTTGTTTCCCTGTGTGTTAGGACCCTGGACACAGAGCACCTCCCTCCTTTGTGTCCCTGTGTGTTAGGACCCTAGACACAGAGCACCTCCCTCCTTTGTGTCCCTGTGTGTTAGGACCCCAGACACAGATCACCTCCCTCCTTTGTCTCCCTGTGTGTTAGGACACTAGACACAGAGCACCTCCCTCCTTTGTGTCCCTGTGTGTTAGGACCCCAGACACAGATCACCTCCCTCCTTTGTCTCCCTGTGTGTTAGGACACTAGACACAGAGCACCTCCCTCCTTTGTGTCCCTGTGTGTTAGGACCCTAGACACAGAGCACCTCCCTCCTTTGTGTCCCTGTGTGTTAGGACCCCAGACACAGAGCACCTCCCTCCTTTGTGTCCCTCCACCCTGTTTGTTCTCTCCCTTTATAAAGTATTGAGCCATAATGGGTAAATAGCCGTAGGGCAGCAACACCCATTTATTTCCCTAACAGTAGACATATATTTAGTGTTTTTACGATACGGAAGCTATATTTAATGGGCATGCAGAGCCTTGACCATGGGCTAAGGACACGTTCCTCATCACCCATAATACCCTGTTTCCATCCAGCCAAATAAAGAGAGAGAGAGGTGTGTGTGTGTGTGTGTGTGTGTGTGTGTGTGTGTGTGTGTGTGTGTGTGTGTGTGTGAGAGAGAGAGAGAGAGAGAGAGAGAGAGAGAGAACTCAATAGTATTATTTTCTTGTTATTCCAGATGCTGGTCATTTGAACAATACATTCTGTCCATTATAACAGGAGAGTGAGGAGAATAAGACATTCTGTCCATTACAACAGGAGAGTGAGGAGAATAAGACATTCTGTCCATTATAACAGGAGAGTGAAGTAAACAAGACATTCTGTCCATTATAACAGGAGAGTGAGGAGAATAAGACATTCTGTCCATTATAACAGGAGAGTGAAGTAAACAAGACATTCTGTCCATTATAACAGGAGAGTGAAGTAAACAAGACATTCTGTCCATTATAACAGGAGAGTGAGGAGAATAAGACATTCTGTCCATTATAACAGGAGAGTGAAGTAAACAAGACATTCTGTCCATTATAACAGGAGAGTGAGGACAATAAGACATTCTGTCCATTATAACAGGAGAGTGAGGAGAATAAGACATTCTGTCCATTATAACAGGAGAGTGAGGAGAATAAGACATTCTGTCCATTATAACAGGAGAGTGAGGAGAATAAGACATTCTGTCCATTATAACAGGAGAGTGAAGTAAACAAGACATTCTGTCCATTATAACAGGAGAGTGAGGAGAATAAGACATTCTGTCCATTATAACAGGAGAGAGGAGAATAAGACATTCTGTCCATTATAACAGGAGAGTGAGGAGAATAAGACATTCTGTCCATTATAACAGGAGAGTGAGGAGAATAAGACATTCTGTCCATTATAACAGGAGAGAAAGGAGAATAAGACATTCTGTCCATTATAACAGGAGAGTGAGGAGACGGAACATACAGAAACAAGCTCCAATGAAGTGATTGCTTCTAATGTGGCCATCCCGGATCATGAATTATTTGGCATCATAACACTGATTTTGCATTAAACCTTACGCCTCGGTGCATTCAGACTCTGCCATTCACTCCCCCTCTTGTTGTTAATGAACTCTCCTGGCGCTTTCTGATGAGAGTGTGTGTTGTGGTGAATATAGGTCAATATACGCGCGTGTGTGTGTGTGTGTGTGTGTGTGTGTGTGTGTGTGTGTGTGTGTGTGTGTGTGTGTGTGTGTGTGTGTGTGTGTGTGTGAAACACGTTGTTATGGGATTTTTTTTAATGAATAAATGATGTAAACATTTAACGAAGAACTATAACTAAACAGAATACTACCCTGTCACTGTATGATTGTATGAATCTTATTAGAATCATAACACTAAATCTGATGTTTGTGGTTTTAGTCAAGAATTAGAACAAAAACTTTCTCTTCCTTGTTAGAAATGAATGGAGCTATCGTCAGACCGGCTGGAATACTGTGTTCCTTACAGGACATTCTGTCCCCACCCAGGGAGGGGAGAGACCTTGGGCTTGTAGTCGATTGTTTAACAGGTGGCAGACAATGTGAGAAGACTTGTGAACTATATTGCCATTGTGTCTGAGAGGAGGAGGGACATTTATGACGAAATGTGAGGTATATAGACCAATGTACAGGAAATGATAAGGGGAACGTTCCCGTGAATAAACATTTGACTATTGTTGCTGGGCCTCCGCCTGATTCATTTCAACCAGTTTCCTACAAATTCTGGGTTTCAGGCTAAAAGTAATATAATTAAATTGGGTTATGAACATTGAGAACAAAATTCTCATGACACACGTAGAGTAGCAGGACAGTGTGTGACACACTTCTCTTAATACAACGCTCACCAAGTTGAACATTTCAATTAGCTGATGAACTGTATCTCTGCTGCTCCCTGATCCTAACTATACATAATATATCTGTACTGATCCCTGATCCTTACTATACATAATACATCTCTGCTGCTCCCTGATCCTTACTATACATAATATATCTGTACTGATCCCTGATCCTTACTATACATAATATATCTGTACTGATCCCTGATCCTAACTATACATAATATATCTCTGCTGCTCCCTGATCCTTACTATACATAATACATCTCTGCTGCTCCCTGATCCTTACTATACATAATACATCTCTGCTGCTCCCTGATCCTTACTATACATAATACATCTCTGCTGCTCCCTGATCCTTACTATACATAATATATCTGTACTGATCCCTGATCCTTACTATACATAATATATCTGTACTGATCCCTGATCCTAACTATACATAATATATCTCTGCTGCTCCCTGATCCTTACTATACATAATACATCTCTGCTGCTCCCTGATCCTTACTATACATAATACATCTGTACTGATCCCTGATCCTAACTATACATAATACATCTCTGCTGCTTCCTGATCCTAACTATACATAATACATCTCTGCTGCTCCCTGATCCTTACTATACATAATACATCTCTGCTGCTCCCTGATCCTAACTATACATAATACATCTCTGCTGCTCCCTGATCCTAACTATACATAATACATCTCTGCTGCTCCCTGATCCTTACTATACATAATACATCTCTGCTGCTTCCTGATCCTAACTATACATAATACATCTCTGCTGCTCCCTGATCCTTACTATACATAATACATCTCTGCTGCTCCCTGATCCTTACTATACATAATACATCTCTGCTGCTCCCTGATCCTAACTATACATAATACATCTCTGCTGCTCCCTGATCCTTACTATACATAATACATCTCTGCTGCTCCCTGATCCTAACTATACATAATACATCTCTGCTGCTCCCTGATCCTTACTATACATAATACATCTCTGCTGCTCCCTGATCCTAACTATACATAATACATCTCTGCTGCTCCCTGATCCTTACTATACATAATACATCTCTGCTGCTCCCTGATCCTAACTATACATAATACATCTCTGCTGCTCCCTGATCCTTACTATACATAATACATCTGTGCTGCTCCCTGATCCTAACTATACTTAATATATCTGTACTGATCCCTGATCCTTACTATACATAATACATCTCTGCTGCTCCCTGATCCTAACTATACATAATATATCTGTACTGATCCCTGATCCTAACTATACATAATACATCTCTGCTGCTCCCTGATCCTTACTATACATAATACATCTCTGCTGCTCCCTGATCCTAACTATACATAATATATCTGTACTGATCCCTGATCCTAACTATACATAATATATCTCTGCTGCTCCCTGATCCTAACTATACATAATACATCTCTGCTGCTCCCTGATCCTAACTATACATAATATATCTGTACTGATCCCTGATCCTAACTATACATAATATATCTCTGCTGCTCCCTGATCCTAACTATACATAATACATCTCTGCTGCTCCCTGATCCTAACTATACATAATACATCTCTGCTGCTCCCTGATCCTAACTATACATAATACATCTCTGCTGCTCCCTGATCCTAACTATACATAATACATCTCTGCTGATCCCTGATCCTTACTATACATAATACATCTCTGCTGCTCCCTGATCCTAACTATACATAATATATCTCTGCTGCTCCCTGATCCTAACTATACATAATATATCTGTACTGATCCCTGATCCTAACTATACATAATACATATCTGCTGCTCCCTGATCCTTACTATACATAATACATCTCTGCTGCTCCCTGATCCTTACTATACATAATACATCTCTGCTGCTCCCTGATCCTTACTATACATAATACATCTGTGCTGCTCCCTGATCCTTACTATACATAATACATCTCTGCTGCTCCCTGATCCTTACGATACATAATACATCTGTGCTGCTCCCTGATCCTTACTATACATAATACATCTCTGCTGCTCCCTGATCCTTACTATACATAATACATCTGTGCTGCTCCCTGATCCTTACTATACATAATACATCTCTGCTGCTCCCTGATCCTAACTATACATAATACATCTCTGCTGCTCCCTGATCCTAACTATACATAATACATCTGTGCTGCTCCCTGATCCTTACTATACATAATACATCTCTGCTGCTCCCTGATCCTAACTATACATAATACATCTCTGCTGCTCCCTGATCCTAACTATACATAATACATCTCTGCTGCTCCCTGATCCTAACTATACATAATACATCTCTGCTGCTCCCTGATCCTAACTATACATAATACATCTCTGCTGCTCCCTGATCCTAACTATACATAATACATCTCTGCTGCTCCCTGATCCTTACTATAAATAATACGTGGCCTAATTGTAATTAGAGCTGAACATTTAATTAAACCCAACAATACAGGACAGGAGTTGAATCTTTCCCCCTGTTTTGTCAGCTGAAAGAGTTCCACTGTGCAGCGGTAGACTAGCTCTTCCATACAAACCCTTTTAATATGTACAGGAATATACAGTGTTATGTCCCAGGAGAATGGGAGGGCTGGACATGCAAATTACACAGACCAACACACACACTAGTGAGGCGCTAGTGAGGTGTGTTATTCATCATGGATGAGGCCTGTGTACTGAACACAGCATGGGTCCTGTCTATGAGGTAAACAGACTGCAATTAGGTAACATGCTTTTGCACTTTGAGGGCTGCTGCTCCGTCTTCCGCGATCTGTGGCAGTGTGTGTATAAGTGTGTGCATGTGTGTGTGTGTGTGCCTTTTTGTGTGTGTCCCATGCGTGTGTGTGCATGCTTGTGTGTGTGCGTTCGTGTCCATGCGTGTGTGTGTGCATGCTTGTGTGTGTGCGTGTGTGTCCATGCGTGTGTGTGTGTGTGCATGTGTGCCCATAAGTGTGTGTGCATGTCCATTCATGAGTGGAGCGTCAGATAGCCTAGTGGTTCAGAGCGTTGGGCCAGTAACCGAAAGGTCGCTGGTTCCAATCCCTGAGCCGACTAGGTGAAAAATCTGTCGATGTGCCCTTGAGCAAGGCACTTAACCCTAATTCCTCCTGTACATCGCTCTAGACAAGAGAGTCTGCTAAAATTAAATGTGTGTATGTGTGAGTTGAGGTGACAGGCTGCCAAACACTGTGTGTGTGCTCATTGATGGCCTTGCAGCCATGACTTTTACTGACAAATAAACTGTACACTATGAGCTTCTGAATAATGGAACAACTCTGCTTTGCTAATTAATGACTTATGCTACAACACTGACTGTTCGTTATTTATAATGAGGGATACCAGGAGGAATCCGACCTCTCTGAAAGGAAAATGCATGGCCCTCACTTCAGTCAAATCTTTTTCGATCCCACACTCCCTGAGCGCTTGAAAAATCAAAACAATTGACCCTCCCCTATAGCCTAAATAATAACGAAACCTCAAGTGGATAGCAGAGAACACACCTACCACTTAACCTCCCTCCTAGGACAGACCAGAGCCTTTAGATGTGCTGTTTTTAACCTCCCTCCTAGGACAGACCAGAGCCTTTAGATGTGCTGTTTTGAACCTCCCTCCTAGGACAGACCAGAGCCTTTAGATGTGCTGTTTTTAACCTCCCTCCTAGGACAGACCAGAGCCTTTAGATGTGCTGTTTTGAACCTCCCTCCTAGGACAGACCAGAGCCTTTAGATGTGCTGTTTTTAACCTCCCTCCTAGGACAGACCAGAGCCTTTAGATGTGCTGTTTTTAACCTCCCTCCTAGGACAGACCAGAGCCTTTAGATGTGCTGTTTTTAACCTCCCTCCTAGGACAGACCAGAGCCTTTAGATGTGCTGTTTTTAACCTCCCTCCTAGGACAGACCAGAGCCTTTAGATGTGCTGTTTTTAACCTCCCTCCTAGGACAGACCAGAGCCTTTAGATGTGCTGTTTTTAACCTCCCTCCTAGGACAGACCAGAGCCTTTAGATGTGCTGTTTTTGAACCTGTTCTTGGTTTATTAAACGTGGTAAAGTAGCCAGAAGGTTGTGGATTCACAGACCACCGCATGACAAGATCTCCATTAGAATAACAGCACTGCATGAATCTATTGTCTTATTTGCTGTCTGAGAAAAAAACATCCTTTTATTAACACATTTCATACAGTTCTGTGTTATTTTACATGACTGACTTAGAGAAAAAATACATTTGTTTGTTTTACACAGCAGCTGCATTTCATCAGGTAGGCCTGTGTGCACTAACTTTATTTCAATTGGGAAACTATCATTTTCGAATTTATTCTGTTAAATTCCATGATATTGTTGTTACAAAATAGATTTGTGTTGACTGTGATTAGGGCATAAGAGCATCTGCTAGGCTAAATGAACACAGCTGTTTTTCTAAAAGGCATTGTAGAATCACTGTATAACCTAATAAGGCATTTATTTGTTTCATGTTGATTTAATTCTGTCATTATCTTTTTAAATGTAATTTAATACAGCCTACATGTGAAATGTATGGGCATGTTGTTGAAGTACTGTTGTTGTGCCAGACTGTCGTGTGTCACAAATGCTTCTCAGTGTATTTCTCAAATGGCAGGCTATAGCCTTGAAATAATAATAATAATAATGTAGCCTGAATAATACATGTTCAGTCCTTAGGCTACCTGGCTTGCTCCTGACTGATTTAGAGTTACTAGGGTGTTTAATAGCCTGCTGAAATGTTAAGAAAGAAACGTCCTCTCATTGTCAACTGTGTTTATTTTTCAGCAAACTTAACATGTGTAAATATTTATGAACATGACAAGATTCAACAACTGACACATCAAATGAACAAGTTCCACAGACATGTGACTAACAGAAATTGAATAATGTGTCCCTGAACAAAGGGGGTTCAAAATCAAAAGTAACAGTCAGTATCTGGTGTAGCCACCAGCTGTATTAAGTACTGCAGTGGAATCTCCTCCTCGTGGACTGCACCAGATTTGCCAGTTCTTGCTGTGAGATGTAACCATTCTTCCACCAAGGCACCTGCAAGTTCCTGGACATTTCTGGGGGGAATGGCCCTAGCCCTCACCCTCCGATCCAACAGGTCCCAGACGTGCTCAATGGGATTGAGATCCGGGCTCTTCTCTGGCCATGGCAGAACACTGACATTCCTGTCTTGCAGGAAATCACGCACAGAACGAGTAGTATGGCTGGTGTCATTGTCGTGCTGGAGGGTCATGTCAGGATGAGCCTGCAGGAAGGGTACCACATGAGGGAGGAGGATGTCTTCCCTGTAACGCACAGCGTTCAGATTGCCAGCAATGACAACAAGCTCACTCCGATGATGCTGTGACACACCGCCCCAGAACATGACGGACCCTCCACCTCCAAATCGATCCCGCTCCAGAGTACAGGCCTCGATGTAACGCTCATTCCTTCAACGATAAACGCCAATCTGAACACCACCCTTGGTGAGACAAAATCAGTGAAGAGCACTTTTTGCCAGTCCTGTCTGGTCCAGTGATGGTGGGTTGGTGCCCATAGGCAACATTGTTGCCGGTGATGTCTGGTGAGGACATGCCTTACAACAGGCCTACAAGCCCTCAGTCCAGCCTCTCTCAGCCTATTGCGGACAGTCTGAGCACTGATGGAGTGATTGTGCTTTTCTGCTGTAACTCGGGAAGTTGTGGTTGCCATCCTGTACCTGTCCCGCAGGTGTGATGTTCGGATGTACCAATCAGCTGTCCGTCCTGTCTCCCTGTAGAGCTGTCTCAGTACAGACATTGCAATTTATTGCCCTGACCACATCTGCAGTCCCCATGCCTTCTTTCAGCATGCCTAAGGCACGTTCACACAGATGAGCAGGGACCCTGAGCATCTTTCTTTTGGTGTTTTTCAGAGACAGTAGAAAGGCCTCTTTAGTGTCCTAAGTTTTGATAACTGTGACCTTAATTGCCTACCGTATGTAAGCTGTTAGTGTCTTAACGACTGTTCCACAGGTGCATGTTCATTAATTGTTTATGGTTCATTGAACAAGCATGGGAAACAATGTTTAAACCCTTTACAATGAAGATATGTGAAGTTATTTGGATTTTCACGATCATCCTCGAAAGACAGGGTCCTGAAAAAGGGACGTTTCTTTTTTTGCTGAGTTTATGTACCATGACTTATAGCTGTGTTCAGTCACTCCGGCGATGCGTCTTGCCTAAGAACAGCCCTTAGCCGTGGTATATTGGCAATAAACCACACCCCCTCGGGCCTTAGTGCTTAAATATAATCAGGGCCGTTACATTTTTTTTTCTTAATCTTAAACTAACAAAGGGTAGGTCTATGTTTTCAGCCATTTTCTTTAAGAAAAGCCACAAAACCTTCACACACCCTCATATTCCCCAATCAAATCGAGCCCTGGTTTTAAATGAACACACCAAGCCCTTCACTGGCACTGAGATATCTAAAGAGTGCATGGTACCTGGAGGAATTGGCTGGTTTTAAATGAACACACCAAGCCCTTCACTGGCACTGAGATATCTAAAGAGTGCATGGTACCTGGAGGAATTGGCTGACACAATCTATGGATAGTTTACTATAATTACATCTGTCAAACAGGTACAGGCCTCCCTCTTATTTCCCGAATAGGAAGATGTATTCTCCAACACAAAGCGCTCTTGTTGTTAGTAGCCTAAAGCCATTTTCATTTGAAGACCGTTTAACTGAATTAGACCTTCTCAAATTAGTCTACTTTCAGGACACGTGCTCTGTCCATCTCCACAGCTGCCGCTTCAAAGTAATGTTATGGAAATTACTCAAATATGGCTTATTGTGAGGTCAATAACTCGGATAAATAGCATCATTATGAGCAATGAAACATGTATATTTTTTTTATTAAAATCAATTAAAGCAGTAGCAAGCTTACCTCCGGTTCTCCTTCTCATCTTGGCATTCTCCCTGTCAAACTGAACAGGACATCAGTATAGTCTATAGTCATTCTCCCTGTCAAACTGAACAGGACATCAGTATAGTCTATAGTCACTCTCCCTGTCAAACTGAACAGGGCATCAGTATAGTCTATAGTCACTCTCCCTGTCAAACTGAACAGGGCATCAGTATAGTCTATAGTCACTCTCCCTGTCAAACTGAACAGGACATCAGTATAGTCTATAGTCATTCTCCCTGTCAAACTGAACAGGACATCAGTATAGTCTATAGTCACTCTCCCTGTCAAACTGAACAGGACATCAGTATAGTCTATAGTCACTCTCCCTGTCAAACTGAACAGGACATCAGTATAGTCTATAGTCACTCTCCCTGTCAAACTGAACAGGACATCAGTATAGTCTATAGTCACTCTCCCTGTCAAACTGAACAGGGCATCAGTATAGTCTATAGTCACTCTCCCTGTCAAACTGAACAGGACATCAGTATAGTCTATAGTCACTCTCCCTGTCAAACTGAACAGGGCATCAGTATAGTCTATAGTCACTCTCCCTGTCAAACTGAACAGGGCATCAGTATAGTCTATAGTCACTCTCCCTGTCAAACTGAACAGGACATCAGTATAGTCTGTGGTATAGGCTCTGGATCATTTTGATAGCGACCACACTAGGCACACTTGATATTGCGCACCAGGCAGAGAATCAGGGATAGGGGTGGCAGCATTGGGCACACATCAAAATATAATAAGTAATGATTCTCAAACACTGAGCAATATGGCATTTAATCGATTACAAATGACATGACCCTCCCCTGGACAAAATAAAACGAATCCTAAACCCTCCCCTGACTGAAAAAGCAGAAGCATGGCCCTTCCTAATTTTCCTCTGGGTGACAATTGTGTACATTTCAACCACTTCCTCATGTTACAACACTGCTTCACAGTTCCTCTTTCGTTTCCTTATGTTACAACACTGCTGCCCTCTGCTTCAAAGTTCCTCTTTCGTTTCCTTATGTTACAACACTGCTGCCTTCTGCTTCACAGTTCCTCTTTCATTTCCTTCTGTTACAACACTGCTGCCCTCTGCTTCACAGTTTAATTTCCTTATGCTACAACACTGCTGCCTTCTGCTTCACAGTTCCTCTTTCATTTCCTTATGTTACAACACTGCTGCCCTCTCCTTCACAGTTCCTCTTTCGTTTCCTTATGTTACAACACTGCTGCCCTCTCCTTCACAGTTCCTCTTTCATTTCCTTATGTTACAACACTGCTGCCTCCTGCTTCACAGTTCCTCTTTCATTTCCTTATGTTACAACACTGCTGCCCTCTGCTTCACAGTTCCTCTTTTGTTTCCTTATGTTACAAAACTGCTGCCTTCTACTTCACAGTTCCTCTTTCATTTCCTTATGTTACAACACTGCTGCCCTCTGCTTCACAGTTCCTCTTTCATTTCCTTATGTTACAACACTGCTGCCTTCTGCTTCACAGTTCCTCTTTAATTTCCTTATGTTACAACACTGCTGCCCTCTGCTTCACAGTTCCTCTTTTGTTTCCTTATGTTACAAAACTGCTGCCTTCTGCTTCACAGTTCCTCTTTCATTTCCTTATGTTACAACACTGCTGCCCTCTGCGTCACAGTTTCTCTTTAATTTCCTTATGTTACAACACTGCTGCCCTCTCATTCACAGTTTCATTTCCTTATGTTACAACACTGCTGCCTTCTCCTTCACAGTTTAATTTCCTTATGTTACAACACTGCTGCCCTCTGCTTCACAGTTCCTCTTTCACTTCCTTATGTTACAACACTGCTGCCTTCTCCTTCACAGTTTAATTTCCTTATGTTACAACACTGCTGCCCTCTCCTTCACAGTTTAATTTCCTTATGTTACAACACTGCTGCCCTCTCATTCACAGTTTCATTTCCTTATGTTACAACACTGCTGCCCTCTCCTTCACAGTTGCATTTCCTTATGTTACAACACTGCTGCCCTCTGCTTCACAGTTCCTCTTTCATTTCCTTATGTTACAACACTGCTGCCTTCTCCTTCACAGTTCCTCTTTCACTTCCTTATGTTACAACACAGCTGCCTTCTGCTTCACAGTTCCTCTTTCATTTCCTTATGTTACAACACTGCTGCCTTCTGCTTCACAGTTCCTCTTTCATTTCCTTGTGTTACAACACTGCTGCCCTCTGCTTCACAGTTTCATTTTTCTTATGTTACAACACTGCTGCCTTCTGCTTCACAGTTCCTCTTTCATTTCCTTATGTTACAACACTGCTGCCTTCTGCTTCACAGTTTAATTTCCTTATGTTACAACACTGCTGCCCTCTGCTTCACAGTTCCTCTTTCATTTCCTTATGTTACAACACTGCTGCCCTCTCCTTCACAGTTCCTCTTTCACTTCCTTATGTTACAACACTGCTGCCCTCTCCTTCACAGTTTAATTTCCTTATGTTACAACACTGCTGCCCTCTCCTTCACAGTTTCATTTACTTATGTTACAACACTGCTGCCCTCTGCTTCACAGTTCCTCTTTCACTTCCTTATGTTACAACACTGCTGCCTTCTGCTTCACAGTTCCTATTTAATTTCCTTATGTTACAATACTGCTGCCCTCTCCTTCACAGTTTCTCTTTAGTTTCCTTATGCTACAACACTCCTGCCCTCTCCTTCACAGTTCCTCTTTCATTTCCTTATGTTACAATACTGCTGCCCTCTCCTTCACAGTTCCTCTTTAGTTTCCTCATGTTACAACACTGCTGCCTTCTGCTTCACAGTTTAATTTCCTTATGTTACAACACTGCTGCCTTCTCCTTCACAGTTTAATTTCCTTATGTTACAACACTGCTGCCTTCTGCTTCACAGTTCCTCTTTCATTTCCTTGTGTTACAACACTGCTGCCCTCTGCTTCACAGTTTTATTTCCTTATGTTACAACACTGCTGCCCTCTGCTTCACAGTTCCTCTTTCACTTCCTTATGTTACAACACTGCTGCCTTCTGCTTCACAGTTTCATTTCCTCATGTTACAACATTGCTGCCTTCTGCTTCACAGTTCCTCTTTCATTTCCTTATGTTATAACACTGCTGCCTTCTGCTTCAAAGTTTAATTTCCTTATGTTACAACACTGCTGCCCTCTGCTTCACAGTTTAATTTCCTTATGTTACAACACTGCTGCCCTCTGCTTCACAGTTCCTCTTTCACTTCCTTATGTTACAACACTGCTGCCTTCTGCTTCACAGTTTCATTTCCTCATGTTACAACACTGCTGCCCTCTCCTTCACAGTTCCTCTTTCACTTCCTTATGTTACAACACTGCTGCCTTCTCCTTCACAGTTCCTCTTTCACTTCCTTATGTTACAACACTGCTGCCTTCTGCTTCACAGTTCCTCTTTCATTTCCTTATGTTACAACACTGCTGCCTTCTGCTTCACAGTTCCTCTTTCATTTCCTTGTGTTACAACACTGCTGCCCTCTGCTTCACAGTTTCATTTTTCTTATGTTACAACACTGCTGCCTTCTGCTTCACAGTTCCTCTTTCATTTCCTTATGTTACAACACTGCTGCCTTCTGCTTCACAGTTTAATTTCCTTATGTTACAACACTGCTGCCCTCTGCTTCACAGTTCCTCTTTCATTTCCTTATGTTACAACACTGCTGCCCTCTCCTTCACAGTTCCTCTTTCACTTCCTTATGTTACAACACTGCTGCCCTCTCCTTCACAGTTTAATTTCCTTATGTTACAACACTGCTGCCCTCTCCTTCACAGTTTCATTTACTCATGTTACAACACTGCTGCCCTCTGCTTCACAGTTCCTCTTTCACTTCCTTATGTTACAACACTGCTGCCTTCTGCTTCACAGTTCCTATTTAATTTCCTTATGTTACAATACTGCTGCCCTCTCCTTCACAGTTTCTCTTTAGTTTCCTTATGCTACAACACTCCTGCCCTCTCCTTCACAGTTCCTCTTTCATTTCCTTATGTTACAATACTGCTGCCCTCTCCTTCACAGTTCCTCTTTAGTTTCCTCATGTTACAACACTGCTGCCTTCTGCTTCACAGTTTAATTTCCTTATGTTACAACACTGCTGCCCTCTCCTTCACAGTTTAATTTCCTTATGTTACAACACTGCTGCCTTCTGCTTCACAGTTCCTCTTTCATTTCCTTGTGTTACAACACTGCTGCCCTCTGCTTCACAGTTTTATTTCCTTATGTTACAACACTGCTGCCCTCTGCTTCACAGTTCCTCTTTCACTTCCTTATGTTACAACACTGCTGCCTTCTGCTTCACAGTTTCATTTCCTCATGTTACAACATTGCTGCCTTCTGCTTCACAGTTCCTCTTTCATTTCCTTATGTTACAACACTGCTGCCTTCTGCTTCACAGTTCCTCTTTCATTTCCTTGTGTTACAACACTGCTGCCCTCTGCTTCACAGTTTTATTTCCTTATGTTACAACACTGCTGCCCTCTGCTTCACAGTTCCTCTTTCACTTCCTTATGTTACAACACTGCTGCCTTCTGCTTCAAAGTTTAATTTCCTTATGTTACAACACTGCTGCCCTCTGCTTCACAGTTTAATTTCCTTATGTTACAACACTGCTGCCCTCTGCTTCACAGTTCCTCTTTCACTTCCTTATGTTACAACACTGCTGCCTTCTGCTTCACAGTTTCATTTCCTCATGTTACAACACTGCTGCCCTCTCCTTCACAGTTCCTCTTTCACTTCCTTATGTTACAACACTGCTGCCCTCTCCTTCACAGTTCCTTTTTCATTTCCTTATGCTACAACACTGCTGCCCTCTGCTTTACAGTTTCATTTCCTTATGTTACAACACTGCTGCCCTCTGCTTCACAGTTCCTCTTTCACTTCCTTATGTTACAACACTGCTGCCCTCTCCTTCACAGTTCCTTTTTCATTTCCTTATGCTACAACACTGCTGCCCTCTGCTTCACAGTTTCATTTCCTTATGCTACAACACTGCTGCCCTCTGCTTCACAGTTTCATTTCCTTATGTTACAACACTGCTGCCCCCTGCTTCACAGTTTC